>NC_065445.1:254804361-255108284 GCF_917563875.1 Diabrotica virgifera virgifera | reverse complement strand
GGTCTACCTCGTTTTCTCTTTCTTTCTGGTTGCCATTTCAGTATTTCGTTTGGCCCTCATTGTGTATCCATTCTTTTGTATGTATCTAATCCAAATAAATTATTTTGTTCATAATTCATCAATCTGTGATTATCTAACAATAAAACACTGAAAATGTTTGTTTTCTATACTTCCACAAAATTTATTATAACTATGTGACTACAGCTGTTTCGGCAGAGTGCCTTTCTCAAGTGATTTAGTTTACTATGGGTTTGCCTTTTTAAAGTCTTTAACTGAAGAGGTTGAGGAGTGGGGAGTTGTTTGTCTCGAGTTGGTCATTCAGAATTATATCTGTATTTTTTAATTTCTTAATTTCCATAGATTCTAATAAAGATAGCTTAAGGCCTTTATTTTGAATATGCAGAATTTGAAACTCTTCATTTAAAGAATGATTATGATCTAGAAGGTGAAGTGCGTATGTAGAAGTGTCTGTTTTTCCATTGTTAAAAGCCCTTTTGTGTTCTGCTATCCGTTTGTCAAAGGTTCTGCCAGTTTGACCGATGTAAGTTTTCGGGCAGTAACAAGTTAGTTTGTAGACACCACTCTGTAGTTGTTTTCTCTTTCGGCTCGTATTTTTCTTAATATATTTGCTAAGTTGTTAGTTCTGAAAGCTGGTGTTAATCCTTTCTTTTTTATGTATCTGGCTATTTTTGTTGTTATCTTGCCAGTATATGTGCTAGAGCAAAAGGTACTGGGTTCTTTCTGTGGTGGTGGATAGAACAATTGCTAAACATTCCGTATTTAAACAGTTCTTAAATTGGTGGAGATACGTGGATGATATACTAGTATGCTTTACAGGAACTAACAGGCAACTTGACCAATTTCTATCATACATTAACTCACCTCATAGTAATATTGAGTTTACAATAGAAACAGAACAGAATAAGTCCATAAACTTTCTAGATGTAAGAATTACCAGACTACACAACAAACATGAGTTCTCCGTATATCATAAACCTACCCATACTGACACAACTATACACAATTCATCATCCCATCCTACACAACACAAATTAGCCGCCTACCATAGCATGATATATAGACTGACAGAAATTCCCATATCAAAAAATAACTTCGAAATAGAACTAAACATCATTAAACAAATAGCAGTAAACAATGGCTATAACGAACAAACAATTAATAAAATTTTAAACCAGAAACTCCATAAGAAAGCCCTGAAATTAGTCTATCCACCACCACAGAAAGAACCCAGTACCTTCTGCTCTATCACATATACTGGCAAGATAACAACAAAAATAGCCAGATACATAAAAAAGAAAGGAATAACACCAGCTTTCAGAACTAACAACAACTAAAGCAAATATATTAAGAACAATAAGAGTCGAAAGAGAAAACAACTACAACTACAACTACACCACTAGAGTGGTGTCTACAAACTAACTTGTGACTGCCCGAAAACTTACATCAGTCAAACTGGCAGAACCTTTGACAAACGGATAGCAGAACACAAAAGGGCTTTCAACAATAGAAAAACAGACACTCTTACATACGCAGTTCACCTTCTAGATCATAATCATTATTTTAATGAAGAGTTTCAAATTCTGCATATTATTCAAAATAAAGGCCTCAAGCTATCTTTATTAGAATCTATGGAAATTAATAAATTAAAAAGTACAGATATAATTCTGAATGACCAACTCGAGACAAACAACTCCCCACTCCTCAACCTCTTCAGTTAAAGACTTTTAAAAGGCAAACCCATAGTAAACTAAATCACTTGAGAAAGGCACTCTGCCGAAACAGCTGTAGTCACATAGTTATAATAAATGTTGTGGAAGTATCGAAAACAAACGTTTTCGGTGTTTTATTGTTAGATAAAATGAACTTCCATCAAGTAACTGTCGAATCCATCAATCATGTGTGATTGTTCGATTGATTCCCATTATTTCTCTAATGCGTTCGTTGGAACCCTTTATCTTCTAGATTTTTCTGTTGCTCTTCTCGAAAAGTCCGTTTCCATCATTTTGGTATGTACATGTACTATTCTCTCTTATCTCAGCGTCCGTTGCCATTTTTCTCTAGAAACCCGACATCAAGAGCTCAGTTTATTAGAACGTCGATCATGCTAGATTTATTCTTCCTTTTATTTCCTGTCCTAGATTTATTTATGAAATTTGACACTTAGTCTAGTTTACATGTTTCTTGAGTTATTCTCGGTACCTATATTTGAATCTTATTTTCTTATTGTTTATGTTTCAGGATGAGTTATTCATTTTCTATCTTTAATTTCGAATTAAAGAATAAAAGTATCAGTTGTTTCATCTTCTTTTTGGTCGAAATTTTTAAAACGTCTTTCATGTTTTTCTTAATTCTATTTGTATCTTCATGAGATAATTGTCAGTAAAAATTCGAAGAAAGCAATACCAAATCATACTTCTTACTTCTTCTTCTATACTTCCTATTTTCAAATGACATTTATCAGTATCTCCCACACTAGTATGATACACTCGATCCAAAAGATGGCATAACCCAGACATCCAAAGTGAAAGTTATCCTCCAACACCAAATTGTTCTATATGGTCCACATAATGTTCAGAAAAAAGTCACACCATTTTGAGCGTCGGGTTTGGGGGATGAGGGGGATAAATCGGTAAATTCGTAGTTTTTTACGTTTTTCGCCAATATTTATAAAACTATGCGGTTTAGAATGAACAATTTTCTATACATAAAATGTTTTGCATTAAATTTGAAATAAAAAAGTTGCTATGCATACTCCTTCTAAAATGAACGGTTTCAAAGTTACGGATGTAGTATAGTATAATTGGTCCAAAAAAGGCCTAACCCAGACATCCAAAGTAAAAGTTTTCCTCCAACACCAAATTGTTCTATATGATCCACATATTGTTCAGTAAAAAGTTACACCATTTTGAGCGTCCGGTTTGGGGGGGAGATGGGGTAGAAGTCGGTAAATTGGTAGTTTTTTTACGTTTTTTGCCAATATTTCTAAAACTATGCTTTAGCGTAAACAATATTATATACAAAAATATTCTACATAAAATTTAAAACAAAAGAGGTTCTATCCATAATTGTTATAAAATCAACGATTCCAGCGTTACGGAGGGTGAAAAGTGGATGTTTTCGATACTTTTTGTATTTTTTGGGCAATTGATGATGATTTTGGGTGGTTAGGTTGACGTTTCTTCAAGGGCTTATCACTAAAATACCATCGGCCACTGAAATAGCAAATTTTGATTACAAAACACAATCCTGTTAAAGAAAATTTCTTTAATCAGTAATAATATTATAAATTGCCCAAAAAATAAAAAAAGTATCGAAAACCTCCACTTTTCACCCTCCGTAACGCTGGAATCGTTGATTTTATAACAACTATGTATAGAACCGTTTTTGTTTTAGATTTTAGTAGAATATTTTTGTATAGAATATTGTTTACGCTAAAGCACAGTTTTAGAAATATTGACGAAAAAGTAAAAAAAACTACTAATTTACCAACTTCTCCCCATCTACACCCCCCCCCCCCCCCCCGCCCCCAAACAGGACTCTCAAAATGGTGTAACTTTGTAACTTTTTACTAAACAATATATGGACCAATTTGGTGTTGGTGGAAAACTTTTACTTTGGATGTTTGGATTAGGCCTTTTTTTACCAATTATACTATACTACCTGCGTAACTTTGGAACCGTTCATTTTAGAAGGATTATGCACAGAGCCTTTTTTATTTCAAATTTAATGTAGAACAATTTTGTATAGAGGGTTGTTCATGCTATACCGCATAGTTTTAGAAATATTGGCGAAAACTTAAAAAACTACGAATTCACCGATTTCTTCACCCTCTCCCCCCCCCCCCCCCAAACCCGACACTCAAAATGGTGTGACTTTTTTCTGAACATTATGTGGACCATATAGAACAGCTTGGTGTTGGAGGATAACTTTCACTTTGGATGTCTGGGTTTGGGTCTAGTTATACCATACTACACCTGTCTCTAACAATCTTTATATATTTACCGGGAACTGCTTTCTTATTTAGTATCCATCACAGAATCTCTCGAGCAAATTTGTCACGCGCTTTCTCAAAATCAATGAATACCATAATATGAGTATACCATAATATGAGAATACTATAATATGAGTATGAGAATACCGTAAGGTTGTCATTAACTCTACTGATTGTTATTTCTGCATTGGTCGACATTGTGCAAAACATATTGAACTGGACAGTTTCTTTCGTCTCTCAATTTCACCGATATTATCTGTTTTACGTTTTTATTTTACGACACTATAGACAACAGTGTGTGGACACTAAATATATTATTATTACCCCCTTATCTCCGTGTTCGAATCAGTTGAGCTTCGACCTTTTCCCGCAGACACGAGGAATACCTACACCTTAAGCGGCATAACTATTACTGCAGGCCGATCAGGTTTTCCATAAAAATATCATCACAAGGCAGACGTTGTAGCGATGTGACAAAGAAAGATACGTTACTTTGATTAATAGTTTAATAAAGACTAATAACTCTGCCATGTGCTAGTCACTTTGAAACGTCTTGGTTTTTTTCTGTCTCGATGCATATTATGTTCTCTTACTAAACTGACGATAGAACATTATTTTGTCTATGAGAGAAGAAGTTGTCAGTAATTCCTTGTGTAGAGACAGTGCAGTGAATCATGCTGCTAGAGGTATTTAATTTGACCTGCAATTATTTTCACTTAAGGTACGTCTTTTTTGAAAGTTAAATTCTATATTAAATTTATTTTTCTTGTTTATGAAGTTTTTTGTCCTTCTCGAACTTTGTTCTTAATTTGAAAAAAATTTACAAACTTCAAAGGTTTATTATCTTTTCTAGTCTGATTGTTCCTTCAATATTCCTTTTGTCTTCTCATCTTCGTACTTATTCGACATTATCATGTTTTTCTTGTCTTCTGGTATAGTCTTTTTGTTTCTAAGGCGCTCACTTTATCATACCTACAGTGGTGTTAAAAATTCCTGCATCACCTTACCAAATACGCGGTCTGTCGTCGATTTTTCCTTGTTCAGCATACTTCTTAATGACTCTAATTACTCTAGATTGATTACAGTTTACTGCGGATGCTATTTCGCGACTAGATTTGTTGTTTTTTATGGTGAAAAATAATTTTGAAACGCTTTTCGTTCGATAATTTAGTTTGTTTGGTCTGGGATGACATTTTGACCTTTTTATCAAAAATCAAAGAGCGAATAAATGTGTTAGGGTAACTACAGTGTTTATATAGTCAAAATGTGTGGCAAATTTGTCATTAAGATTAAATTAATTAGTACTTTAACGAATTAATAATCACCTCATAATTTTCTCGGATTATGGGAAATCCCTTCAATCGGATTATTTTAATCTTTTCTGTAGAATTTTAAGCTAGTAATTAAAAAACATTACTAAGTATACCGATAATGCTAATTACAAGCACAAACTCAAAATGAATTAGCGAAAATATACAAAAACCTTGTGTTAAACCTCAAAAACTATAAGGCGCTTAGGTGATGCAGGACTTTTTAACACCACTGTAAGTGATATAAAATAATATGGTCTCATGTAGGTAGAAAAAACTTTGGATTTTTTTAATCAAATAACTTTGAGGCTTTTTTTCTTCGTTGCATTTGTACAGATACATTGTGTACACCAATATATTCAATAGTGATGACTTAATGACAGAAAAAGTTTATGAGGATTTGCCCATTTTGTTTGCTATTTTTTGTGTTTGCTGAAATGTTTTTGAATCGAACTTTCGTATAATCTTAATCTGCTTTATCAAAGAAAGTGTACTTGTTTAAATAATGACTTAACAGCATGAACAAGATGGAAAGACAAGCAGCGACATATTATACTTTAAATTTAAATCATAGCTGTGAATTTGCATAAGTTGTTTTAGAAAACAATCTGAGCATTAAGTTTCGGATCATTAAATCGTTAGAGGAATGCGACTTTATCTCTAGAAAATTAATAACGTGAGATTTGTACAGTTACCATTCAATTAGTCGTATCTTAAGAACTGGTTATGAAATGCTACTCTCAAGTTTTAAAAGAAAAAAAAAGATAATGACTCAGTTCACAATAACCATGAACATGATTTATGGATCAAGTTACTTTCTAAAGTTTAGTATAATGATCGTTTGATAAATCGTTAATGAAAAACTGCTAGTTCGTTTTATTACCCTTTTATTAACTTCATTATCTGCGAGAAAACACAATTTATTGTGAATTTATTTTTCTTGTTGCTTATATGGACAGGAATTATTTTAAATGTTTCATTAACATAAATATGTTTAAGCTTTAATATAATTGCTACTTATCATAGTAATGACATACGAAGAATTTTAATACCCAATTTAATGTTTATTGATATATAAACTCTTTTCTATTGCAGACTTAGTTGGTGTTACTTTCATTCTATCATAATTCTTCAGAATCTGCAGCAATTTGTTCATCATAAATAAAAGCAATAGTTAATTGTAAAAATGCCACACGAAAATAGCTTCAGAACAACATAAAAGCATAAGTAAATTAGACTAAATTAGTTCTTATATATCCTGGATACGTAACGTTTTCTTGAATTAACACCTTGTATTCACCTTGCCAAAAAGAAAACTTTTTTTGTGGATTATAATAATTACACTTTTATAAAAAGGAACTTTTTATTATAAAACGTTTTCATTATTTATAGGACCCAATATAAAATTATAAACTTATATAAATCAGAGAAAAGATTAAAAATGGTATACCCATATAATATTTATATATGTTACCGTTAAACCCGATTTCAGTTAACACCCGAATTTACTAGGAAAAACTAGCTTTAACTATGAGCTTTAGACAATTCTAGTTTTAACTAGTCAAAACTACATTTGACTGCTAAATTCAGTTAAAACTAGAAATCCCGAACAAACTTTAATATGATGTACCCGCTGCTGACATTTTTGACATCATTGAGGCAGCCAACGTTGCTATTGGTTATGGAGGTTGGGTTGAACACTAATCCGCCAGAAAATACGCAAATATAACAATTGACACGTTCAATAATTTTATATCAATGTGTGAAGCCTGCCAACGGAAGAAGAGAAAATCGAAGAGGGGTCTTGTGTCGAAACCGATATTGCATTATTCTTAACGGATATATTCTTAACTTTTGGCGCACCATGCATTTGGCCGAGGTAATTTTAAATGAGGTAATGTCATACTGGTCTAAGGCAAAATTAGTTCATGGAAAACCAAGGTACAGCCAGAGTCAAGGTTCAGTCGGGCGAGTTAACCAACACATCAAGAAAATGTTAGCAGCCTGGATGCAAGACAATAACACAACAACGTGGTCAAAAGGACTTGCATTTTTTACGTTTACGATCTTGTCCAGTATTTTATGTTTTAGAAAAATTGTTTGTAAACAACCGGGGTAGCAAATTATTTACCGAGTTTTAGTTGAATCTGGAAATTATTGAAAAGTTTAGTAAAAACTAGTTTTGACTAAAATATGTATAGTTTCAACTAGAATTAACTGAAAATATTTGATAGTTCTAGTTTTCACTAGTTAGAACTAGAATAATTGTCTAAAGCCCACAGTTAAAACTAGTTTTTCCTAGTAAATTCGGGTTTTAACTGAAATTGGGTTTTTACGGTAATATAATAATTAACTTATAAAATATGAATTTTTAGTATATTAACTTTTAATTATTTAAAAAACTCATACAGAAGTAAAAACTTCAACTTGTATTCTGGTATAAAATCGTTTATTAAAAAACTATCTAAAAAGTCATCCAAATGGATTGCAAAACGTTTTCGTTCTAATTCAGAACATCTTCAGTGCCTAGAATGAAGTATTTCCACGTTAGATTAAAGCAAAAACGTTAAAATTGTGACTGTTAGAAAGAAAACATGTGGGAATACTTACATTCTGCTGAGTAGTTTGAAACTAGCACACTATTTAAAGTGGTAACCCCATAATATATGGTTTAAATATCTTATTTTAATAGAACATGGTGGCTACAAGTCGATGTTGTTAGATATAATAGAACACATGCTCAAAGGGCAACATGCTTCCCTGCTCGAAAATGCTAGGTACTTGCCAGTTCAATTTGCACAGACCAACTGAGAAATTAGGAATTTTTTCCTAGTTTCTTTTCATATAAAAATAAAGTTAAAGTAAAATTAAATTTTCATATGAAATAAGATATTTAAACCATATATTATGGGGTTACCACTTTAAATAGTGTGCTAGTTTCAAACTACTCAGCAGAATGTAAGTATTCCCACATATTTTTTCTTTCTAACAGTCACAATTTTAACCTTTTTGCTTTAATCTAACGTGGAAATACTTTATTCTAGGCACTAAAGATGTTCTGAATTATTAGAACGAAAATGTTTTGCAATTCATTTGGATGACTTTTTAGATAGTTTTTTAATAAACGATTTTATACCAGAGTACAAGTTGAAGTTTTTATTTTTTTATAAGTTTTTTAAACTATGGTATACAGCCAACTATTGAGTTTTCCCATTGATTTTATTTTAATTATTTATTAAAAAAATTTAAAAAAGATACGTAAAGCCGAGTTCGAACTCGGGACCTCTCGATCTGCAGTCTAATGCTCTACCACTGAGCCACCACCTATCGATATACTAACGTAGTTTAAAATGGAATTTAAATGATTAAATATCATTGCATTAGTCACATTTTTTAAAATATTAGTTTGAAATAAAAAAAAATCGATTTATCCATAAAATAGCAGTTTAATATTGCATTGTTAGCTAGTTCTAAGCTATTCTCAAAATTTCAGGTGCATAGATACAGTATAGAACTATTTTTAAAATGAATTACAAAATTTGCAGATGTAGTGATATAGTTACAAACCCTTCGGATCGTGAAATTAAAATGGTCAAAGTGTCACTAGGGAAACAAATCGATAATTTTAGAGCTCTCGTGCAATTACTACTGAGAATTTGAGCAGCGCTCAGCGCTGATTGACACAACAGAGCAGTAAAATGTTACATATAAAGATGTTGTAATAGGTGTCTTCGCTTACTTGGTTCACTCGTAATAAAATTATCAGAATTAAATGGCAAAGCGGTCATCTTATGGTTTTGACTATACTTTAGATTTTTCCTGTATATCGGTACATACTTCTTAGTAGCCGACGTCGGTTACTAAGTGACCAAATCGAATCTAAATAGTTGCCGACACGTGATCGTGTCAAATCACGCACGAGTCAAAATCAATTTGTTCAGACCAGAATTATTTATGTAAGTATTTAACTAACTGTTGTGACTCTTGTCGATCCAAGGAACAAAACGAGGCATATTTTTTAGTCCCTGTATTGAATTGTGGGTCGTAGACCCCGTAGCCTGGGGCCGTACATCGTAGCATAGCCACCTCTGACCTCGACATACCTCTAACCGACTTAGAGGTGGTCGGTTTTATCTTCGTAAAGTGTGAACGTTTTTGGGATTGGGGTATCACTGTATTGGATGTGGAAATGGAAATGTGCCTTAAGGGACTCATATAAAAAACGAAAGTAATGCAAATCTTGTATAACGATACAGGGGTGTCCTGTTAAGGAATTTATGTCCCTTTATGTCCTAAGGGACACAAATAAACGAAAGTAATGAAATTTTTTATAACGATGAGTCATATCAAGCTGATTGCAATCAACAGATTGCATTTTAGATAATTTCTCGAAGGAAATCTTGGGCACGGAGTATACCAAAATACAAAGCATATGGACTGTTACTTAAGAAATGAGTGAGACAACAATATATCGATACAAGATACTGTTAAGGGATTTGTGTCCCGTTAAAGGACACAAATAAACGGACGTAATGAATTTTTTTATGACGATGAGTCATATCAAACGGTGGCTGTTTTCACGTACGATGAAGGCAATCAACAGATTGCATTTTTAGATGTTTTGTCAAAAGCCAATTCATACGGACCGTCACTTCAAAAGTTAGTGAAAAAACAGAATGTTACTCTTCAAAGATATGAACCTGACTATCGGAGTCAAAAATTAAAACATGTAGAAAAAGTGTTTGATCATGTTTATACATGTTGTTCTGAAGCGATTTCCTTGTGGCATTTTTATAATCAACTATTTTCAATGGGAAATAAGCCACAATTTTACCAAAAAAAAATGATTTAATACTAAAATTGAAATAATATATACTAAAATTGAAATATTGAAATAATACTAAATTAAACAAAAATGTTGTTGCTTAGTAAAAAATTCTTCTAATACTTTATTTAATCTGGCTCATTAAATTAATTAAAACAATTTAAACATGTCTGAATTGCCGATATAAATGAGTCAGATTAAATAAATTATTAGAAGAATTTTTTACTAAGCAACAACATTTTTGTTTAATTTAGTATTATTTTGTATTTTGACAACGATACCCGACTTGGGCGTCGAAACTTTAATAAAATCATTTTTTTGGTAAAATTGTGGCTTATTTCCCATTGAAAATAGTTGATTATATTTATACATTATATTATTATATGAACATACATTTTAACATTTATTTATAATTTTCATTTTATTGTTTCAGGTAAGCTGTGTTTCCAATTAAGTAAGTTATAATAGAGTAAGTTCACTTTATATTAAATAATTGCAAAGTCGGCCATGGGGCCTGAACAGCGACATTAAACACATGAACATAAAACTGGGCTATATCATATGCATAATCGGATGTCCGCAAGATCTATCGACTGGTGTTTACTAATAATATGTTGACATTGATATAGCCTAACAATCTACATTTCAAGAATAACTTACTTAAAAAGAGTTTTTAAACTTCTGTGACCACAAATGAGACCTTCTTCTTCTTTAAGTACCGTGTTCAAATTTTAGGCGTGGGTAGCTTCCATGACAATTTGCCGATATCGTTCTCGATCTTGTGCGGTATGTAATAGTTGATCTGCTGATAAGCCAGTCCATTGACGAAGGTTTCGGAGCCATGAATATTTCTTCCTACCAATTCCTCTTTTTCCGTCGATTTTTCCATTGAGTATTAACTGCAGCATCCTGTACCTGCTACCTCTCATTATATGCCCGAGATATTCAAGTTTTCTCTTTTTTATCATCTTGATTAGGTCACCTTCGCCTTGACCTACTCTGTTTAAGACCTCTCTGTTTGAAATGCGTTGAACCCAAGATATTATGAGCATTCTACGATATGACCACATCTCGTAGGCTTCTAATTTGTTCGTCATACAAATGAGACCATTAAAAGGCGTCGTTTTACTAATATATTAAGTAAATAACTCCCAAAAATTTAAAATAAAATTTGATTTTCACGTAAACAATGACAAAACACAACACAAACACGACCAATGACGCATACACAAACAGAACGATATTCGATCGTGTCAAGTTCGTATTAACTACGTACCAAAATAATACACAAAATTACCTCGGCGAGGTAATCATGTTGCTCCCACCTTTTACAGCAGTTGCGGAGTCTACATACTTATTATACGTCATTGGGCCTGAACCTATGGGGGCTAAATAAGATCGGTTCTTAAACGCTATGGAAGAAATATGACCATGAGAGAAACATATAACATATATCATCATCATCCTCCAGCCAATTTCACATGAGAGCAGCATTGCATCGATGCCCAATGTGTAGATCTTATTTATCCTCACTTCTGTTAGACAGTTATAGAAAAATTCCAAAGCAACTTACTGTGGAAGTTAATTCTTAATCAAGTATATTCAAATGGGAAATAAGCCACAATTTTACCTAAAAATGATTTTATTAACGTTTCGACGCCCAAGTCGGGTGTCTTTGTCAAAATACAAAATAATACTAAATAAACAAAAATGTTGTTGCTTAGTAAAAAATTCTTCTAATAATTTATTTAATCTGACTCATTTATATCGGCAATTCAGACACGTATTATAATTTCAGTGCCACCGTTGCATTTGGTTGTCTTTTTAAAGACAGATCACATGCTATGATTTTTTGTGGCGGATATTCTTGAGTTGGGATTGATTTCATGTAATCGAATGAACTATCTTTTAGTAAAGTCGTCCCAGGAACGCAACTCATCAATATTGGCAATATCATTTTAAAGTCGTCTGCTTTAAAATGTATAATACGTGTCTGAATTGCCGATATAAATGAGTCAGATTAAATAAATTATTAGAAGAATTTTTTAGTAAGCAACAACATTTTTGTTTATTTAGTATTATTTTGTATTTTGACAACGACACCCGACTTGGGCGTCGAAACGTTAATAAAATCATTTTTAGGTAAAATTGTGGCTTATTTCCCATTTGAATATACTTGATTATAAAAATGCCACAAGAAAATAGCTTCAGAACAACATTAATTCTTAATGATAAAGTGGTTTTTGGAAGAAATATTGAAAGGGTATTGAAGCAAAGTCTGGAGCAGTGGAAGGGGTCTTTTGAAGAACATAGATTTACTTATGGTGGCAAATATGGATACTAAAACAGTTTTAAGAAGTTTTTAAAATATTTTAAGAGGTTTTAGACTGTAAAGAAGCGCGTGATGAATAAATGGATGTTCTTAAATGAGAAAGCTTAAAACGGCAAGTGGAGAAAAAGAGGTTAAAGTTTAAAATTAATGTCTTAGAAGAAGCAAAGGTATGATCCCAATTGATATTAAAATAAAAGAGTACAAGCGAATATAGATAATGCATATTCCTCGCTAAATTGATAATCACCTGATACAAAGAATCGCAAAATGATTGTTCTTGAAAGGGATAGAAAATAAACGTCTTGTGAGACGTTTATTTTCGAGGTAAAAAGATTATACAAGATTTTTCTATGAAGATAGATTTTGGTGTGATCCCAGTATTTTTTCAGGTTACGTACAAGTTTTTTAGTTATTTTATTTTCACAACAGTTTACTTATTTCACATAAGTTTACTTATACCATATTAATAATTGCGGTACTTTTTTATATTACTTTATACTTTTTATATAGTTAACCATGAACTCAAGATAAAAATCGGTATTTGGTGGGCAGAATATGCAATACCGAGAGAAACTAAAAGTGAGCTGCCCAGATGCTTCAAGAGGAAGGTATTTGATCAATCCGTCATCCCGGTGTTGAAATATAGAGCAAAAACACTTACCTTAACCTCGGATACTAAACTCTGAGTCATACAGAGAAGAATGGGACGATTCAAGTTAGGGATAACTCTGCGAAACAAAATAAAAGACGAAGATATCAGGAGAAGAATCAAGGTGATTGACGTCGTGGAAATGATATCCAGACAGATGACGAAGGTCACATAACTAGAACGACACATGGGTGATGAAAAAAGAGGTTATTTGAATGAAGGCAAAAGGAAGACAAGAGAAGTGTAGGTCGACCACCGACACAATGTATTGACGATTTAAAAAGGCTAGATAAAAACTGGTGCAGAATAGACAGGATTGAAAACACTAGAAAGATGCATATGTTCAGCAGTTAATTTTTGAGGCCGGATGATGATTAATTTTTATTATTGGACAAACATTTTTCTTATTTGCTAAGTGCTACAATCTGGTCTTTGACCAATGAGTAACTTTTTATCTATCATATCTTACTAACTACTTAATATCTAAGAGTCACCCTTTGATGTCTTCTTAGTTGTCTTTATTATTACTGGCGCACTTTTTGCTTGCGCACTATCGCACAAAGCGCTGCTTTTCACTTTATCACGCACTACACCAACACGTTGCTTGCACACTAGTCGCGCAATGCTCCGCTATTAGCTTTTTCGCACACTACACCAATTCGTGAGGTTTGGTCCTCTTCAGTCTTCTTTTCTGGTTTGAGTTGTCCAGGAGCTGGATGGCCTCAATATTTTCGTGGAGAAGAAGTCTTTTTTCATGACTTTCTGCGTGTTTTCGGATTTCTTTGTCGACGGGCTCCATTCGTAGATCCTTGTGGAGGTCGTCATTACGGATGTACCAGGGTGCATTAACTATGCCCCTTAATACTTTGTTTTGAAAAGTTTGTATTATTTTTAAGTTTGTCTTTTTTGTACATCCCCATAGTTGGATACCATACGTCCATACTGGTTTTATAACTTGTTTGTAGATTAGCATCTTGATATACGTTGACAACCCTGAGTATCTTCCCAGTAGGCAGTACAATTTTTTATATTTGATATTCAATTCTTCCTTCTTTTTCTTTACATGGGCTTTCCAGCGAAGCTTCGTGTCTAGGGTTAAGCCCAGGTATTTGGTTGAAATAAATGGACAAAATGAGAAACAATAATCCACATTTCTAATTTTCAAATTTGCAAAATTGTTTATTTCTTTAGTTATTTTAAAAAGAATGAAACGATGTGGTAATAGTATAGACATCGCACAATATATTCAACAAACTGAATGAACATAATAATATGCTAGCGTTACATCACCATTTAGAAGTGCTCATCACCACAGGTGTTGCAGGTAACTCAATTCAAATATCGCGACGTTCCAGTTTAAGAAATACCGAAGATCGCCCATCTCTAACCTAAACATATATACCTGTTTTCTGGGATCCAATCCTATCGGCCGTGCTGGACGAATGTTGGCTGCTTGCTGTTACGGGTAGTGAGTGCATTCTCTTGCCTTCTTGATTTACATGTTGCTGAGAACACAAAGGATACCCCGAACAGACTGGTAACATGATTTGGGTTTAAAATTCATACACTATTCAGTAGTTTATCATGAAAATTAAAAGAAAAGACATTTTTAAATGATAATTGGATCGATAGAGCATTGTGTATTGTAATTGCTTAAATTTTAACCAATTTAACTAGACAATGTCGACCAAATATAAATATACGAGTTTACAAAAAAAAATGGCAAGTTGGGATGCGGGCCCACCCGCCCAATAAAAACTCACATTGTATAACACGAGTATCGAGCATCTAGCCTATTGTATTGGGATTATTTTTATGACCCACCGTATAAAACTTGCACTGGATATCTCAGTTTCCGAATTTCTGCAACTTTGTAGTTTACCTACAACTTATTCATGGATCGTGCTAATATAAAGAATACAAGTGTTTGAGTTAGCACGTGTCGGCAGACACCGGCGGTTAGTCTTTAAACCAGGACTTCGGCAAGCAGGTAAAACGAGCAAGGAACCTTACAAAAGCGTTCACTGTGTTTCATAAATTTTGATTTCAAATATTTTGATGAATAGTTATTCTTTTTATTAATAAGTACCTACACAAAAACTAAAATTTATTAAGCAGTTACATTTCGTAATGTGTACTTGTGTAGTTCAAAATATACCGATCAAATTAGAAACAAATGAAGCAAAAAGCGCTTTAGAGCGGGCCCCTGTGAGACCCGGGCCCTGGTTACGCATGGAACCCGCGGAACCCTGCTCAGTAAGCCACTGTAAGAAGTCAGTGTAGAGTCACGGTGAAATTAGATCCAGAATTGAGTAGGCCAGAGCCGCCTTTAGAAGGATGTCCAAGGTATTATGTAACGGAGACCTAAAATATTGGTACTGCCGATCCATCTACCTCGCTGGTATGTATTATCGGTCTTATTTTATGGTGTGGAGTCTTGGACAGTGCATGAATAAAAGTGATCTAAATCACCTTATGGCTTTCGAAATTTGGTTCTATATAAGAATTTTGAAAGGTTCTTGGGTGGAGAATAAAACTCCACAATACTAGAACATCTCAGCCAGACTACTGAGATTATAAAAAGAAGACACTAATGTGTTGTAGACAAGGACTAATCGAGAATTTTTGTCTTTTTACTGTCTGTTTCGTTCATGACTATTAATACATCTTTCCATTGTAGTCTGTGCTCTTTTCCCGGGCATGTTTGCTGCTCATTTGTCCTAACACTTGAGGTTTCTCCCACATAAAGTATTTTATAAATGCAGTTCTTTGATCTCCATGTGTGTTGTTGTTTGGTTTAAACCTGATTCCTGTTTAAATACACCCTCTAAGAGTTTAAACCTGTTCAATCACTGTTTCTTTCCATATCAGCAATTTATTTATTTCTTTTTTTTCTTAGCGTCCATGTTTCGCTTCCATATGCGATTGCTAATCGTATTATGGTTTTGTATATTTGGATTTTCACATCTCGTGAGAGAAGTTTGGATCTCATTAGATCTTGCTTTGCAAATCAAGATCTGTTTCCCGCCATTATTCCCGTCTCAACTTCTCATTCTACTTTGTTGCCATTGGTGATTGTTGTTCCTAGATATTTAAATTCTTTAACCACTTCAAAGTTATGATTGTTCATAGTAATATTTTGCCTTATTCGCCATCGTTCTTGTTTTGACTACCAAAAGGCATTTGATTGTGTAAGCTGGATAAATCTATGGTTCATTTTAATACAAATGGGCACACCAATGCACCTGTAGGGGAGTGCATTTAGATTTTCACTTCGGAAAAAATCAAACAAGATAAAACTTTTTGTAATTTCATTACGAAATGTTTAATAAACAACATATCAAAAAGTTCTACTCGAGAAGTGGGTGCTTCATTTTTTATTAAACAAATGAACAGCGAAGTTAGATGCTTTTTTAACTAACTCCGAAAATATAATTTTTAGAAAAAAACTAACTTGACCATTGAAAAATTCAGAAAATTTTACAAAAAAAACCTTATATAAAAATTTTTCTAAAATTAAATCTCTAGCTTCTGTAATTTTTTATTTATAACGCTAAAGTCACCCTTCTCACACACATTGGCGCACTGTAAACTAGCGTTGGAAGAATGGATCAAAAGAAATTTTACAAATTGGACATGAAGGAAGATGAAATAAGCTATCTTATGGTTGTAATAAAAATAAATAAAATGTATGGACATAAGTACGGTGTGGGCGGAAAATGAGCCTTACATGAATTTTGTTTAAAAATGATTTAAAAATGTGTAACTAATACAATTTTACTTATAAAACTCTCAAATTTGCACAACTTACCTCTCAATTATCTTACTAAACGATGTTTCATTCAAAAAAAAATCTCAAAAATTTAATTCAAATAATACGATGTCTCAAAAAATGTAATTTTTGAAAACTTCGTAGTTTTACAGAATTCCCACCATTTTAAGACGGTATTACTCAAGTTTCAACAAATCTTATACAATTTTTTTGATATTTTTTTAAAGCTTAAGATGCAATCTTTAAAAAACACTGAATTCTTTTGGTTTAAAAATGAAATAAACAATTCCTTTTTGAGGAAACTAAGAAAAATAACAAAAATGTAATACAAAAACCGAAAATTACCAGTTGAAAAAATGTATATACAGAGTGATCAAAACTTTTTTCTGTAAAACTTACCTAAAATACATTTAATAATAAACTCCAACAATAATAAATGTTCAACAAAAAAATTTTTTTTACCTCTTATACTTTATACAGTATGTCTGCGTAACTTGGAACCTATTGATAACTTTTTTAATATCAGTTTTACGAAAAAAGGTTATTTTTTATAAAATACTCTGCATCGTATATAACATAAGATGCAACCATCAAATATCAAATTTTGTTAATTTTGTACGAGGTATGTCAAAAAATATGAATTTCACTCAAGAGTAAAGTACCTTTATATTTCACAATATCGAAAAATTTTATAAAGAAAAGTTGTTTGGAATTAATAACTATGTTCCAATATGTAACTATATCCTTCTAATCAAAAATTTGTAATTTTTTTTAATATTATTTAAAATTAATTATACCAAACACCATTAAATTTTCACTTATTATTTATGATAACTGTTTTATTATTAATTTTATGAATAAGAAAATTATTCGTCATAAATAGCTGTGCATGGTCTAACACTTAATATGCAAATACGAAATATTATATTTTATCAATATTATACGAGGTATGTAAAAAAATTATATTTCGCGCAATAAATATGTACATTTTATAGTTCACAATATTTCGATTAGAAGAGTGTAATTGCATATTGACACATCGTTTTTAATTCTGAACAACTTTCCATAATAACAATTTTCAGTATTATGAAAAATGTAGGTATTTTACTCCTAACTGAAATTTTTATTTATTGATATATCTTGTACAAAATTGATGACAGTTGATATTTTATGATTGCATTTAAAGTTTTAGAATATGTAGAGCTTTTTACTAAGCATAACTTTTTTATTTATGATTCCATTGTAACAATTTTTTGAAAAGGTAAAAGCACAATTTTCACATGATTACGAGTAAGGCCGAATTTAATTAAGTGCGAACGAAACGATTCATATTAAGAGCAAAAAAATACATATTTTGTTCATCAATAGAAAAATTATTAAGATAACAATTTGTTAACTTTTTAAAGCGGTCGTTTTTGAATATATATATATATAAAGTAATTAGGTAATATTGACTGATACTATGTAGATTATAGTTTTGTTTTGGGGTTGCAGTCATTTATTTTTTAGGGGCAGGATAAGTATTTTTATAATATATAATATATAATTTTCTATACCGAATGGTATAGAAAACCTATAGATAGTAACAAATTTATCAACTACCATTCACAGCATCCACCTCATATGAAAATAAATTTAATATTGGGTCTAAAAAACAGAATCAACAGATTATCTCACACTAGCAACATCAATAAAGGATTAATGGAACTCAAAGAAATTTTATTGGAGAATTCTTACCCAATTAAACTAATAAACAAATTTTTATTTAACAACCCTAATAATAGAATAATTGATATGAATAAAACAACAGAACCTAATCACCAAATTTCACAATCCCAATTTACTTACACATCACTACCATACATACCAATATTAACACCCAAATTAACTAAAGTATTTGCTAACTACCCACAAATTAAAGTTGCAACTAAAAATATAAAATCATTAGCAACATTATATACAAAAACTAAAACACCTATTGGTATCATGGAAAACTCAAATGTAGTATACAAGATACCATGCCAAAATTGTGATAAATCATACATCGGACACACATCCAGGAATTTAATAGGTAGACTAACATCACATAAAAGCGATCTCAGAAACAACAAAAATACATGTGCATTAGTGGATCATGCCATAAGTAAAAATCATTCTTTCAATTTCAATGAAACAACGGTATTAAAACATGAAAACCAACTAAATAAAAGGGAATTCCTAGAAATGGTATGCATAAATAAATATCAATGTGTGAATAAAAGAACTGATATAAATAAACTAAGCAACATCTATAATTATATTTTATCTTATGATAAATGATGTTTTAAATCAAGAACATTAAATTCCTCGACTAAATTTTATAAATTTAATCTTCAAATTTGGCAACACTTTAATTTATTAACAAAACCATAATTGGCAAACTAAATATATGTTATATCCTCTATAATTTAAAATATATAATAGTTTTTAATTACTCACTAAATAATCTAATAATAACTTTTCAACTTAAAATAAAATAAACTACTAATGCATATAAATATCTAGTTATATCCTCTATAATTTAAAATATGTAGTAGTTTTTGATATTTTGATTACTAATTAAATAATCTAATACTAACTTTTCAACTTAAAATAAAATAAACAGATTTTTGTGTCTTTTTGACATTATTCGAGTGTCTTTCTGGCATTAATCAAAATTAAAAACTAAATTATTAAATCGAATTTTTGAAAATTAAAACATTGCTATTTGGATAACATTAGAATAAGAATTATATATATACTATGTTTTGTGAAAATGTTTAGGAATAACCTCAAGTTGTAAGTCTTTTTTGTTATTTTTTATACAATGTATTTTAACTTAATTTCATTGTATTTATAATATACTCATTTCAGCTTACCCTGAAGAAGCAAATATATTTTGCGAAAGCTAGGTAATAACACAGAGTTTTACTTATCCTGCCCCTAAAAAATAAATGACTGCAACCCCAAAACAAAACTATAATATATATATATATATAAAAACATAAGATGTAGATCTTTGAAACACACTCAGTGAACCAAAGATCCAAGGTTATTGGTTTAACGTAAGGGGATTTTTCCACATTCTCTATTTCATCTATTTTATATATATATATATATATATATATATATATATATATAAATCCCGCTATCATTATGTCATCTTTTCATGTTGCAGTCATTTGGCATCACCAAGAAATACTATCATTTTCGAATTTTAATTCGTGTATGTTTGTTGAGCGCATTTTTTAACGCCCTGTATCGTTCTCAGTTTTCTAAAATTTTAATTTTAAAAATTTAAATTATATACAAAAATTTTTACACTTCATAACCATTTTGACTTCCACCACATAAAAATGTGTATTTCCCATCATTTTGCCGCTTTTCGACGTTGCCACGAGTTAAAAATACCGATCTTTTGAGGACAGGTAGAAAAGGTCTATTGTAAACTTAGAGGATGGAATATTTTGGTAAAATATTCCATCCTCTCAGATTATAAACTACATAAAAGGTAGGTTCTTTACCTGTTCAGCTGGATTACCAAGCAAGGGTCTAAATATTTTACGAGTTGAATTGTGTTTATTTGATTTCATCTGTTAAATTAAAATTTCTCATACCGACTTAAAATATTTGTTTGAAAAATTCATTTTATATTTTCGTTTAATTTACTTAGGGTTTTTGGTCAGAATTTTGAAGAAACGCTTGGTTTGACATAAAATTTGGGACACGTACCTATAGCTAATATGTTAAAGAAAAAAAGTGATATTGTGCCGATATGTGCTTTTGATCTGGAGGTGAGTTTTGTCGGTTATAGGGTATGAAAACAAATACGTTCAAATAAGTCCGGAATTGGATAAACTGACTAATTCTAAGCAACTTCTATTTTATAGCGTTTTTCACTAAGTCAATACTTTTGGAGATATTTGCGAGTGAATATGTTCATTTTTCAACAAAAAAAAAAAAACGTTTTTATACGGTTTTTCGCAAATAACTCAAAAAGTAGATACTTTATTGAAAAAAAATTAGCAAATAGTAAATATAGCTTATAAAAAAGTGAAAAAATGGTATATGTGTCAGGTCTGTAGACCCAGTAGAAGCAGAGTTATTGCTAAGCTTTGTTTTAAAACCAAGAGGAGTAGGTAAACTAAATGGCAGATTCACACCCAAGAAAGTCACTAGAAATATCATCAGATAAATCTTCTTTTTTGGTTGATCATATCGGCCTTTGACGGTAATCTTGACTAAAAATCTAAAAATAAAAGGAAGAACGCAGAAAATACAAAAATTGCTGATAAAATAAATAAACTGACCTATGAAATGCCAATAGTGTCAAAATTTGATATGAGTAAAATTGCCTGAGGTTGTACCAATTACAAACAAGGTGTAGGGCGCGGGAAATTTGAATGACTCCTCTTGTTTAAAAACAGACTATAGTGAAAAATAAGCTCTTATATCTCAAATTCCAAATCGAATATTTTAACGTGAAATAAAAAAAATGAAACACTTTTCTGGGAAAACTTATTACAACTTTCTTAAAGTGTTTAAGAAAACGTTTATTTTTATTTTTTTTAAGTTTCCAGCAGCAAGAGTAAGCAGGTTACGCTCAAAATACAGTTGTTCCTTTTTTTTTGGTTAAAAATATTCTAAAAACTCCCTCTAATTAACAGCCCAAATGGAATTAATCGTTACCACTTCACAAGTAACTTTATGTATTGTTTGTGTTTGTAAGTTTCATTAGTTCAAAGTGCTTATTTGTGGAAAAATTTGGTTTTAAAGTAAATTTTTTTAAATCTTTAATTTTGAAAAAAAGACTTTTGTCAAAATAACTTAAAAATTATTAGTGATACCAAATATCTTAAAGAGTAAAAAATGTAGGTGTTGCTTTTTTAAATATTTGGAATTTTTTGATTTTCTGGAAGACAAAAATTGGTTAAGATATGGCTGTTCAAAATTTGCATATACATACTCGTGACTAGTGATTCGTTCGAGGCCTTTCAACAAAACCCCTTTCAAAAATAAGCATTTTGAACCAATGCAACTTACAGATCATATACAGGGTTTCCCCGAAAATAGTGCGTTCCTTAAAGGTATAGATAGAAAGCACAATGTAGAGCAAAAAAGTCTTATAACATTTTATTCTAAATTCAGCCGTTTGACCAAAAAACGAAAATACATTTTGATATGCAAATTGATACTCAATTAGTAAATAAACAAGGGGTCCCATTAGATTAAATTTCACAGTCACAGGTTCTTCTACGCCATGTTGCCAGGTCATATAAATTTATGAAAATAAAAATTTACTCTTATGGAGAACAACGTAATTTTTGTTGAAACGGTTAACTTTAGGAAAAAATGTTACAACACCTTTTTGTTCTAAATTGTGTATTATATCCACACCTTAAAGGAACGCACTATTTTCGGAGACACCCTGTATAAACAATACATTTATCTAAAGTAACGTGTGAAGCGGTAACAATTAATTTTCATGACTTTCTTTTGCCAAAAAAAAGGGAACGATTTTATTTTCAGCGTAACTTGCTTACTTTTCACGCTAGAAACTGTTTTAAAAACACCAAAAAAAATTTTTTTTAAACACTTTAAAAGAGTTATGATGAGTGTTTCCCGAAAAGTGCTTTATTTTTTGGTTATTTTACGTTGAAATATTCGATTTGGTATTTGACGAATAAGAACCTATTTTTCATTAGCTGCAACCCTGCTTCTACTGGGTCTACAGACCTTATACTGACACCTCTTTTTCATAAGCTATATTATTGCTAGGAATATTTTCTTCGATAAAATATGTACATACTTACTTTTTGAGTTATTTGCGAAAATCCGTCCAAAGCGTGTTTTTCTATGAAAAATAAACATATTCACTCGCACATACCTCGAAAAGTATTGACCTAAAACTTTTATAGAACAAAATTTGCTTAGAATTAGAATTAGTCAGTTTATCCACTTCCGGACTTATTTTGCACGTATGTTTTTTCACCTCCAAGAAGGGGTGAAAGTCACATCCAGGACAAGAGAACATATCGGCATAATCTCACTTTTTTCTTTGGCATTTTAGCTACGTGTGTGCCAAATTTTATGTCAATCCAAGCGGTTCTTTAAAATCTGGAGGTTTTGCGATATTTTATCGTGAGTGAATGGAATAATAATTATTACAACGGCAATTATTGCCGTTGTCACTTTTAGATAAGAAGTCATTTTCACAATGATATAGTCAGGTTAACTGAATTGTATAATTATTGCTTTTATCATTAAATGTGAAAACCTAGAATTATCCATGTCTGTCCGTCAATAAACACAACTCGTCTATTAGTAGGACAGAAAGAATGACAAATAAGGTGTCAAATGAAAGCCTATAACCAAAATATGATATTACATGTGAGAAGTTTGACCTCGGACTGCCTGTTCCAGAGTTGCAACCGAAAGTACTGTTTTAAATTCGTCGAAATAGTACAAACTATTGGTCAACACGACTAAGAAAGACCAGAACAAATACATACTTCCGGTTTCATGCCTGTCTGTTCGTCCATATCTGTAGGTGAACAAAATTCATCCGTCATATCAGCTGACAAAAAGTTACACGAAGGGTTCAAATATCGACTGCCGGTTCAACTTCCGGTCACTTTTTGTGAAAAATTAGAACTTACGATGTCCAATTGCTTGTTACAATTTTTTTTTATAAGTGTTCTACTCTATCTATTCTGACTTTTCATTAACTTACTTAGATCACATATAATTTAATACAGTTTTGATGTCAGGGTCTTCAAAATTTATGTGGTGAGTTCCGGTATGTGATGAATGAAAAACGACTCCATAAGCAGAAGAAAAAAGTGTTCTCAAGACCTAAGACAATACATCGACTCACAAGAGCGTTGTGACAGTAGCAAAAATTCGAGTTGGGGTTCTAATTACTTTCTCATGCGGCTTACTCTCCTGACTTGGCCCCCTCCGATTATTAAGTGTTCCCAAATCTGAAGAAATGATGGGCGAGTCACAAAGTTTCACAAAAAAGCGAATATTTCGCGAAATGAACGTCAGATCGAAAAACTAAAAAATGCGTGTTCAATATTTTTCAAAAGTCTATCGAATGATACCAAAAACGAACCCCCACGGAAAGGGGTGAGGAGTAAATTAAAAATTTTAAATACGAACCCTGCGATATTTCGCGAAATGAACATCAGAGTGCCAGTGTGTGCTTTTTTTCTGGGGATGAGTACCACCCCCTTCTCGAGTGTGAAAAAATATAGGTCCAAATAAGTCCGTAAGTGGATAAACTAATTAAATTCCTTGTAACTTTTGTTTTTAGATGGTTTTTCGCAAATAAATCAAAAAGTAAGTATTTGATCGAAAAACTATTCCTAGCAAATATAAAGCTTATAAAACAGTAAAAAAAATGATGTATGTATGAAGTCTGGACACACAATAAAAACAGAGTTGGAGCTAATCAAAAGTTGGTTCTTATTCGTCAAATTCCAAATCGACTAGTTCAACGTAAAATGTCCAAAAAATAACGCACTTTTCGGGGAAAACCCGCCACAAATTTTTTAAAGAGTTTAAAAAAAGTTTTATTTTTGTTATATAAAAAGTATCTATTCTATCACCATCAGCATCAAAAGTAGACCGGGCAGTATCGTCGCCCCCGCTAGCGAAATTATTCCGATTCGATTTTTTTGCACAAACTTACTCAAAAAGAGGTCCTTATAACATATCCAAAGGGTGCCGGGCGGTGCATTGGTCGAAAAATTGTTTAAAAAATTTTTTTGAAACAAATTCACAAAAACAATTTTTTCATTTCGAACAATTTTTTTTAGATAACTTGTGTCATTCTGGGCAAAAAAGGTGTCTTGCCATTTTTGTTTAAAATTGATTGTTGTCGAGTTATATGCGATTAAAAATTTGAAAAATGCGAAAATGGCCATTTTTAAGTCTTAATAACTCGATTAAAAGTTATTATTATGAAATTAAAAAGTGAGCAGATCAAGTTTCAAACCCTTGCTTCAAGGTCCTTAAGAGATTTTTGTCATTATTTTATTACAAAGCTGTTATTTTTAATTATTAATAATTAGCGCTATAGTCCCGGATTTATCGTCGCCCCTGTTAGTGAAATTATTCCGATTCGATTTTTTTGCACAAACTTACTCAAAAAGAGGTCCTTATAACCTATTCACAAGGTGCCGTGGTCGAAAAATTGTTTAAACAATTTTTTAAACAAATCCACAAAAATAATTTTTTCACTTTGAACAATTTTTTTTTAGATAATTTTGGACATTCTGAACAAAAAAGGTCTCTTGTCAATTTTCTCTAAAATTGATTGTTGTCGAGTTATACGCGATTTAAAACCTGAAAAATGCGAAAATGGCCATATAACTCGACAAAAATCAATTTTAGAGAAAAATCTCAAGATACCTTTTTTGCTCAGAATAACCCAACTTATCTAAAAAATCGTTCGTAATGAAAAAATTATTTTTGTGAATTTGTTTAAAAAATTGTTTAAGGTGATACAGTAGCGATCAACAGGTAGCCAAAACGCGTTCCAAGATTGCGGCTGTAATTTTGAATATTTTTTCAAGATATTTGGCACACGTATCCGTAATATAATAAAGAATGGCGGTACAGAGCCCAATTTGAAAAATATATTAGGTAATATTTGAAAATTATTCTGTAATTAAATACAATATTAAAAAAACGAGCCTGTACCGCCATTAAGAAGAACAAAAAAATACACTTTCTTCAAATAAACTTTTTTATCAGATGCCTAGATTTTGTGTCATTTTGGAACTACTAAAATGTTTTATTTCATTAGTCCAAAACAAAATTTAAATTTTTTAATTCGACAAAATATTTCCACGCACAGGCTGTGGTCTGTATTAATTCGAGAACCAAGAGAGACAGCTCATTAACCGCCTTTCATTTTTTCTTAGAAAATAAACGATCTCTACACAAAGTACTTATAGGATAATACGCCGCCGTTATGAAATGATTGTAGGATGTTAAAATGACGAAGGATGTTTTACCCGGAAATCCGAATTTTATATACTTTTGTTATATTTAATACCCTAATAGCACACGACGTCCTTTGGACGTCCAAAATAGGTCAATTTTTGGTCCTAACGTCCATGGACCATAAACGGACGTCCTTTGGACGTCCGACGCTGGACGTACTTCGGGTGTACTAAATATGTACATCCTTTGGACGTCCGGCGTTGGACGTCCGGCGTTGGACGTCCTTCAGGTGGACTAAATATGTACGTCCTTTGGACGTCCGGCGTTGGACGTCCTTCGGGTGGACTAAATATGTACGTCCTTCGGACGTCCGGTGTTGGACGTCCTTCGGGTGGAATAAATATGAACGTCCTTTGGACGTCCGTACTCGGACGAAATACGGACCTTTTCCAATCGTCCATATTGGACATATTCTACCAATAAGGGGATTAAACAGCAAAATTATTTAATAAAATATTAACTTAATTATGTTAATAAAATAGTTTAAATGGAAAAGATTATAAATCATATTTAATTCAAAACTGTATATGTAGTTTAATATCTAATACATGTTTTTGTTTTTATGTAAAGTGTGAAAATCTGATCGGTAAATTATTCGTTATGTCCACTCTACATCAACAATAAATTGAACAAGAAATTGACTAAGTTATTCAAGGCCAAATTTGACGAGTACAAAATGTATGATTTGTAAAAGAAAATGAAGGAATTTGATGAAATAGAACAATTGGATATGTTTTATTTTGTCAAATTTCTTTATTTTCTGTTTATTCACGGCAAAATTGGAAGTAGAATTGTGTTTTGTATAAGCCAAATTTGACCTTGAATAACTTGTCGTCAATTTCTTGTTCAATTATTGTTGATGTAAAGTGGACTTTATAATGTTTTATTATTCCCGTTACCAAGATGATAGAAGTTTGGTGGTTAATTCTAATAAGCAAAAATATAATTTTTATCAATGTATCCTTACTACAGATGAATATTGAGAGCATCTTTTTGAAGTTGAGCGTACGTGTGCCCAAAATAGGTCCAGTTTTAGTCCTAATGCGGATGGACTATAAATGAACGTCCTTCGGACGTCCGACGTTGGACGTACTTACGTGTTGAATAAATATGAACGTCCTTTGGACGTCCATTGGACGTCCGTGCTCGGACGTCCGTTGGACATTGACATCGATCCGTGAGCGTCATCTGCAAAGAAGAAAATCACAATCCAGGACAACCAATCCAAATAGTGAGTGTTTCAAACTTTTGTGTTGTGTTGTCAAAAGTTTATTTAATTATTTATGTTTTTCCTTACATACTTACATATTTTTTCAAGCTTTTTGGTATATTTTTCATATTTTTTACTATATTTCGATAAAAAAATTCTTCGCAGTTTTATCCTAATCAACATCATCATCATTCTATCCAAAAAGGCAAATCGCCAAAATCGCAATTTTATCATAATATGATATGTATACTTGCATTTTACCACATTTTTTCGATGTTTTGAAACATTTTTGTATATCTTTTGTGTATCTATCTATATTTTGTATATCACCCCTCCTCGGGGTGAAACTCACCCCCCAAATTCACATACTAATTTGTAAGTACACATACTTTGTAAGTATGGAATAAAGGTTGCTTAATATTAATCAGTTTATCGAAGTCCGGACTTATTTTGAACGTTTTTCACCCCAGACAAAGAGTGAAACTCACCCCAGGGCAATAGCACACATTGGCACAATATCACTTTTTTTCTTTGGCATGTTAGCTATGCGTATGCCAAATTTCATAAATTTTACCTGTCCCTATAGCGTCGGCCGTCGGGTCCTATTGTAAATTATTATAATAATAGTCCGTCTCGGTATTTTATTATTTCTGTCATAAGTATCTCTGTGGAAATGCAAATGCTGCTTGTAACATCCCAAAAACCAGCTCTACTATTAATTGTACTCGTATAAATAAGTGTATAATATGTACCTACCTACTTATTTATTGTATTCATTTATAGACCTGGATCCCGCGTAATAAAAAAAGTTGATTAACAGCAAGCTGAAAATTTGTTAATAGCTTCACGGTGTCTAGTCGGACAAACTTTGATGTACGGGAATACTGGAACCGGGGAAGTTTTAATTGTGGAACAGGTTAAAAACTTGGAACATCAGACTACCGAAAACGTTCAATGTATTTTGTCGGACAGAACTTCCAATTGATTTGTTACCATTTCATTAAACTCTTATGCAAAAATCAGACTGCGTACCAGTCTACTTTTATTCTCTTAATATTTTTACTTAAAAAAAGTGTACTACAATCATCTCGCTAAACTTAATATAACTGTTTTCGAGATAAACCCATTTTAAATCTGCGATATAACATAATTTTTTGCATAATATTGTAGTTAAATCCGAAAAATCAACTTAAAACCATAATAATAATTGTGCCAATTCTCATTTATGTCATTTATATTTTTGGAGATTTTTATGGTTTATAAGTTATTTTTCGAGTTTAGCGAGACGAATGTAGTATATATTTTTTAAGTAATAATATTAAGAGAATAAAAGTTTTGATTCGAAAAGTATATGTAATGTAGAGTTCCCTCAGCGATGTGATATAATATTATTACAGTATAGCTCCCCGTGCATGACAAGCTTATGGAGGTAGCCCATATAGCCTAGGCTATAATATTATTAAAAAAATCACTTAGATGGGACAATGGCTTTAGGAAATTCGAGACATCAAAAATGGCCCATTTTTAAGGTGGTGCGTTAATTTCTTGGAGAAATGTAATTATAATTTAATGTAAATAATCTAATATCCAATAATTGTAAATTAATATAAGATGTAATATAAGTTCCTTAAAAAATATATTTTTTATTTCCCACAATACATTCTCCACAGGTATAAACATCGTCTCTAGACGTCCACCGAACGTCCTCCCAGGACGTTAGATGGATGATCGGCAGCAATACATTGGACCAAACTGGGACGTCCTATGAAGGCCCAATTGACGTCCACCGTACGTCCCTTCGGACGTTAGGTGGACCTCCATTGGGCGTTTGGCAACGTGGAATTTGGACCAAAATTGGACGTCCTGTTAAGCTCCAATTCACGTCCCCTAAGACGTCCGATTAAGATCCAATTTACTCCGATTAAGGTCCAATTTACGTCCAATTAAGGTCCCATTTACGTCCGATTAAGGTCCAATTTACGTCCGATTAAAGTCCAATTTACGTCCGATTAAGGTTCAATTTACGTCCGATTAAGGTCCAATTTACGTCCGATTAAGATCCAATATATGTCCCCTCGGACATTAGATGGACGTCCAATGGACGTTCGGTAGCGCGACATTTGGACCAAAATAGGACGTATAAAGGACGTTCCTCGGACGAAAACGGACGTCCAATGGACGTCCCTAAAGTCCGTGAAGGACGTCCATTGGACGTCCTTGTGCTATTAGGGTAGGTACCTACCTATAATTCTGGTGATTTTTTAAATCCTCTATTGTTAAGAGAATTTACACCTTTAGCCAAAGTTTTACGATTTTCTAACGGAAATTAACAAGTTATTTTAAATACGCACCAATTATCGATGTTGAAAGGAGTTTTTCAAGTTATAAAAATATTTTGTCTGATCAAAGAATATGTTTCCTCGTAAAGAATTTGGAAAAACACATTGTAGTGAATTATAATCGAAGATATATTTATAGTGATATTGTTGTTTTACTTTAAATAGGTAACTATTGGTAGCAGTTTTTGTAAAAACTGTGAATAAATTGCATATATAAAAAATGATTTTATTTGAAAAATAATAAATAAGATTACTAAATAAGACAGAAAATTTGTGGTTTCCCGAAATGCGCATTTTTTGAATTTTTGTGCATATCTTGCGCATATTTCGTAATTTTTTACCGCATATATATGCGAATATTTCATCAAAATTGATCGCATATAAATCCGCTCCCTAGTCATTGTATTCTGTTGGCTGATTCCAATGATTTGAGCCGCCGTACGACACGTTGGGACCAATGGGAGTGAAGATACGTAACTAATACCTATCAAGAGGTTTACTCAAACTTCTTTTCTGTACTTATACCTACCACTCGGTATAAGTACAAAAAAGAAGTTTGTGTAAACCTTTGCACAACTGTGTAAATACTAAAGAAAAATCTAAAATATTAAAAAAAAATAGTGGAATCCGTTAATCTGTTCTCGAAAAAATTAGCTATGAAAATGAGCATAATTTTCTATATCCCTAACTTTTGACGAGCAGTTTAGCTTAAATGGGGAAAAGCGGTAAGCTTAGACCAAACACCAGTAGGAGGCATTCAATTAATTGAGGAAAAAAATTAAATGGATAACAATATTCATTTCAGTTATAGAAAAGGCATTGCCCCGCTAGAATGGTTGAAATCACAAGTAACAATTAATAGTCCTACAAAAAAGACAGGCGCTTGAAAGTGATAAGACCATTGAACAATAAGCCTGCGAACTGCCTTTTAAACACATTCTTAAAAATAATCCATAACACAATTAAAAAAAGGTTTGTTAAGAAATTCTTTTATAGACTTCAGAAATTCAACACCTTCTCCTGATTATGTTTAAAAAACGTACGGAATGCACTAAATGAAAAAAAGAAGAAAAAGATTTATCATACCGTTATACTCTAATATATTCTTACGTTGAATATTTGATGCTTCCCTGTAGAGTATAAAACGGACAGTTGTGTTTTTCCCGTGAGCTGCCTTGTTTAGTCTTCTTTGTCGTTCTATTCGTTAAATCCTATCCTCTCAAGTCACAGCGTCAGAAAGCAGTGGGTATATGCAGTGAACGGGAGGCCTATGTCGAGCAGTGAACGTTGGGGCCCTTTCGCGTTTATCATATGTAGAGAAGTCGCTTGTCAAAATCTGGACGTATGTAATCGTATTCTATTTGTTAAATACTCTCACCTAATATGTCATACCATGTGTGTTAATCCATTTTATTTCTACAATTTTAAAGTGTTATTACATGCCGTCATTTTCATTTGTCTACACCATCTTATTCTGCCAGTTAAATCCCATCATTTCAGACGCTGTACGTCACGATTGAACCAATAGAACCGTAGATACAAGACTAAGGCCCTTTTGACATGATGCTGTAATTGATTTTCATACGTCATTGTATTATATTAGTCAAATCCAGTTATTTTAGGTGCTGTACGCCACGATTGGACCAATAGGAGCGAAGATACGTAAATAAGGCCCTTTTGACATATTGCTGTATTTGATTTTTCTGTGTCATTGTATTCTGTTCATTAAACCCTACCATTTGAGCTGCTGTACGTCACAATTGGACCAATAGGACTAGATATACATAACTAGGGCCCTTTTGACTTGTTGCTGTATTTGATTTTTCTGTGTCATTGTATTTTATTTGTCAAGTCCTATTATTTGAGATGCCGTACGTCACGATTGGTCTTATAGGACCGAAGATACGCGACTAAGGCCCTTTTGACATGAGGTTGTATTTGATTTTTCTCTCATTGTATTCTGTTTGTCAAATCCTATCATTTGAGGTGCTATACATCACGATTGGACCAACAGGACCGAAGATACATAACTAAGGCCCTTTTGACATATTGCTTGTTTGATTTTTCTGTGTCATTGTCTTCTATGATGTCTAAGGTATATCTCTGATATGCCCTATTTTTAAATTGGACTTCGTAAGTCCTAGGTTTTCACCCACAAGCTTTTATTTGACACCTCATTTGTCATTCTACCCGGTATAATGGCGGAGGAGTTATATTGGCGGTCGTACGGACCGACAGAAAGAGTACCCAGCTCAAATATCTCACCTTTAGTACCATCCTTGGATTATAAGCTTTCATTTGACACCTCATTTATTATTATAGCTGGTATAATGATAGAAGAGTTACATTCGCGGTCGGATGGACCCACCGACAGACCGTCTAGGTCAAATATCTCACCTTTAGTACCATCCTTGTATTACCAGCTTACATTTGACACCTTATTTGTCGTTCTACCTGGTATAATGACGGAGAAGTTATATTCGCGGTCGTACGGACCGACAGAAAGATTGTCTAGGCCAAATATCTCACTTTTAGTACCATCCTTGGATTATAAGCTTTCATTTGACACCTTATTTATCATTCTACTTGGTATAAAGACGCAGAAGTTATAGTCGCGGTCGTACGGACCGGCGGAAAGACAGCTTAGGTCAAATCGCTCACCTGTAGTACCATCATTGGATTATCAGCTTTCATTTGACACCTCATTTGTCATTCTACTTGGTATAAAGACGCAGAAGTTATAGTCGCGGTCGTACGGACCGGCGGAAAGACAGCCTAGGTCAAATCGCTCACCTGTAGTACTATCATTGGATTATCAGCTTTCATTTGACACCTCATTTGTCATTCTACCTGGTATAACGACGGAGGGGTTATATGCGCGGTCGTACGGACCGACGGAAAGACAGCCTGGGTCAAATATTTCACCTTTAGTACCATCCTTGGTATATACGCTTTCATTTGACACCTCATTTGTCATTCTACCTGGTATAATGACGGAGAAGTTATATTCGCGGTCGTACGGACCGACAGAAAGATTGCCTAGGCCAAATATCTCACCTTTAGTACCATCCTTGGATTATAAGCTTTCATTTGACACCTCATTTATCATTCTACCTGGTATAATGATTGAGGAGTTATACTCGCGGTCGGACGGACCGACGGACAGACCATGTAGGTCAAATATCTCACCTTTAGTACCATCCTTGGAATATCAGCCTTCATTTGACACCTCATTTCTCATTCTACATGGTATAATGACGGAGGAGTTATATTCCCGGTCGTACGGACCGTCGGAAAGACAGCCTAGGTCAAATATCTCACCTTTATTACCATCCTTGGAATATAAGCTTTCATTTGACACCTCATTTGTCATTCTACCTGGTATAATGATGGAGGAGTTATATTGGCGGTCGGAGGGACCGGCGCACAGATCGCCCAAGTTAAATATCTCACCTTTAGTACCATCCTTGTATTATAAGCTTTCTTTTGACACCTCATTTGTCATTCTACGGTCATGACGGAGGAGTTATATTCGCGGTCGGAGGGACCGACGGAAAGACAGCCTAGGTCAAATATCTCACCTTTAGTACCATCCTAGGATTATCAGCTTTCATTTGACACCTCATTTGTCATTCTACCTGGTATAATGACGGATAAGTTATATTCGCGGTCGGAGGGACCGAGTCACAGACCGCCTAAGTCAAATATCTCACCTTTAGTACCATCCTTGTATTATAAGCTTTCTTTTGACACCTCATTTGTCATTCTACCTGGTATAATGACGGAGGAGTTATATTTGCGGTCGGAGGGACCGACGGAAAGACAGCCTAGGTCAAATATCTCACCGTTAGTACCATCCTTGGATTATATGCTTTCATTTGACACCTCATTTGTCATTCTACCTGGTATAATGATGGAGGAGTTATATTCGCGGTCGTAAAGACCGACGGACAGACCGCCAAGGTCAAATATCTCACCTTTAGTACCATCCTTGGATTATCAGCTTTCATTTGATACCTCATTTGTCATTCTAGCTGGTATATTGACGGAGGAGTTGTGGTTACAGACAGACGGACAGACGGACGTGGATAATACAAAGTTTTCACATTTTTTCAAAATTGGGTGAAAACAATAAAACATGATGCCAGACTGATTTCTTTATGAAAATAATATATACATTCTCAAATTGTCTATTTTTCGTTGTGAATAATATTGTATTCAACAGTGATGCCAAATTTCTGATGCCAAAATGATTGATAATGAAAGTGGGATATACGTTTTCATGTATATAACGGCAGCGACAAAACGGTAAAACACTGAACTAAATGTATATAATATTTTCACTGTACGATCATTTTGGACTCAAACATTTTATGGAATAAACTTATATAACTTAGTAAGAGGTAAACAAGGAAAGCTGATATATTAAAGTAACATCAAGGAATCAAATCTCTAACTACCGAGCTGATTAGACTTCTGGTAGCAAGTACAGGAATAAAGTTATTAAGGTAGTGTAAAGTGGCATCGATATACAGATGCCACTTTGCAAGACGATGCCAAATCGATGGTAAATGCATAATGTATCGATGCCAAATTGATAGTAGGATGTATATATATATATATATATATATATATATATATATATATATATATATATATATATATATATATATAGGTTTATCAAAGCTCTCATATAAGCGAGTTTTGCATCTCGTGCACTAGAAATAAATACATTTTGTAAAGAAATTATGATTTTACAACTATTTCTTAAGTTATCCGCCATTTTGGATCTGCCATTTTATAATTTAAATTATCAAAATTTGATTCAGGTTCAGCAACTTCTCAAAAATATCCACATATATGTAAACAAACACGTTTTATAAAAAAATTCGTATTTTTCAACTACTTTTTTAGGAAAAAATCCGCCATTTTGAATTTGTAAATTGTAATGTCAGATTAGGGTTCAGCATAATCAAAACTAAAATAAAAATATTTTTTATCAATATAAAATATTGAATTCACCCATACTCTTAACATTATTTATACAAAACAATTGTTATTGTTTAAACAATTAATAAACAATTAGCGGCGAAATTTGTGAGTAGACCTTTTTACTTCAACATATTTATAAACTAACAAAAAAACTTTTAGAAAAATATAACCTTGTTTGATTTTTTCCGAAACATTGTATCTTTTCGTTCTAATTGCACTCCTGGTGACATTTATTAAAAATCTGTACCAGTCCAATATAGCCACTGTACACTAGATCAGAAGTTCTCAAACCAATTCAAGACTGAGAGAGGTGTAAGACAAGGATGCGTGTTGTCACCTGACTTATTCAACATTTATGGTAAACATGTCATGAGGATGGCTTAAGAAGGATGGGCCGGTGCAGTAACAGTAGTTGGTAGGAAAATCTCCAATTTAGGATTTGCTGATGACACTACACTTATAGCAGCAAATGAGCAAGAAATGTTTGATCTCCTGCGAAGAGTTGAATACGAAAGCAATAAAGTTGGTCTGAAAATCAATAAAGCTAAGACAAAAATAATGGTGGTCGACAGATTCCACACTATTCAACTGAATAACATGTTACAGGAATACCAGATAGTAAACAGTTTTGTCTATCTCGGGTCTAGTATAACTAACGATGGTAACTGTGAAGCGGAAGTTCGGATACGTATTGCTATAGCAAAAAATGCGATGAGTCGCCTAACTAAAGTTTGAAAAGACAGATCTATCTCTCAAAATATCAAGATGAGACTGGCGAATGCCCTTGTATTCTCAATATTTCTATACGGGGCAGAGACTTGGACTTTTTGGGCACGCGAGCGCCAAAAAATTGATGCTTTTGAGATGTGCTGGAGAAGAATGCTGCACATACCTTTGGACAACTCATAGGACAAACGTTTCCATTCTAAACCAACTCGAGATTAAAAAAGGCTGCCCACAACATGTCTGCAACGAATTCTGCAATGCTTCGGTCACGTGGTTTTGTATACCATTTTTTTATATTTATTTTATATTAGGTAGTATTACTCCTTTGAGTAACATAGGTCTGTTTTCCGTTGGAATTTACCACACTGAACAGACGGAGTCGTGAATTGCAAATTTTAGAATTCCCTTTTGTCTTCTTCGCTTCAGCATCCATCTTGCTTGCAATTTTTAAAAGCCATGGAGGTGTTACCAGGAAAATAGTCCAATAAGTTTTCAATTAAATATCTTTTAAAAATATTTAAGATTTATTAGGATGAAAACTTTGACTTTTAGATTAATAATTGTTTCTGGAACCGGTCCGGGGAGAAGATCAAGAGAACGATCACCAACTAGATGTCCGACCAAATTAAGAATTCAGCTGGAAGCTCATTCTGCGAAGCTCTTAGAGCAGCTGAAGATAGAGACCAATGGAAAAAAATGGTTAGGAATATTGGAAGATCTCACGATCCTCAGTAATGGGGTATCGACAAGAGAGAGATGTATTTTGTTTTTTCTTTATTTACTTTTAGGCCTATATTTATGTATGGATTTATATGTCTGGTTGGATTTTCGTATAAATTTTTCAAATAAATTTGTCGATAAACAGCAATAACACAGGATATATCTATATCACTGGAGGTAACAAAGGCGTCCTTTGTCTTAATAATAGATAAATGCCTATATTTTCTTTAACAATGTATAACTGGCCAGTTCCAAAAAAATCTGCAGTAGTATGCCTATCGACTTGATTAACAATTTTGTTTAACATAAAAAGTAAAATACACAATAAGAAAACAACCAAACACAGCTATGGGCTGATTCAATTGCATATCTTAAATCTTGTATATATTTCTTAAAGAACATAATACATACTACGAAACAATAAGCTAGAGAAAGCTTTAAAAAAGAAGAATAAATTATTAAAACCATTATTACCAGATGAATGCGTGATGGCCCGAGGCTTACTACCAAACATTTTTTTCTATATTTTCAACAAGTTGCTTTCCTTTGAGCAACTCTGTCCAAGGTTATGTAAGTTAATCTCAGTCATTTCTTATACTAAACTATACAATAATTAAGTTAATGATAGATTTTATGAAATCAGCTATAATTTAGTTTGAATTTCAATTGAACAACATTTTCTCATGAGAAATTTTATATTACAAATTTCGAGTCATATATTTTTTTCGAAGTTTCGAGTTCGATATTTTTCAAAAATTAAATCTTAAGCCGGGTACACATATGCGAGCCGAACTGTTCGCGAACAGTTGAGCCGAACTGTTCGCGAACAGTTCGGCCGTCCAAATTGAACTGCGAATATCCGTTGTGTTCGTCCCAAAAAACGACAGGCCGTGGTTCCTGACGAGCGACGAACGAACAGCACGCAACCGGTTCGTCCCACCGTACAAATTATACGAATATAGCGTTCGCAAATAGTTCGGCTGGCATATGTGTACCGACCTTTAAAGATTAGAACACATAACGGCAATTTCAAGGTGATATTCATTGGTGCTTAGTGGATGCTGATGATGTCATCTTATTCGTCTTCTTTTTGTAGTGCCCTATCTGTTTTGGATGTTGGTGACCATCATGGCAATCAGTACTTTGAACACTGCTGCTCTGAAAAGATGTATGGTTGTTTTATTGAACCACTTACGTAGATTTTCCAACCAGGAAATCCTTCTCCTTTACGCGTTTTACTTCCACTTTTCCCTGTAAAATTAGTTGCTTTCTTAAATATATAAGTACATAATAGACCAGTAAGGATCCGTTTTTAGGTGGATGTGAGAGGTGGCATTCAGATTTTTGCGGATAAAGTTAGGTGATAACTTCGTTAATAATAATTGATTTATGCTCCTTCTCAAATATGCCCGGAACATTAATAAAAAAAATAAAACATTTAAAAAATTCAAAAAATTTCGTTTTTTTTTCTACTTTTTTTGCTTATAACTTTAAAACGATTCATTTTGGGACAAAGTCGTATAGGAATAAAACAAAGATAATTAAATTTTCTATCAGATGCGATTGGTTAAAAATGTCCTTATGTATCACCCTTGATGCAAAATAGCAATAAATATAAAATAAGGGGGCAAATCAAGCCTGTCCTTATTCAATGATTTTCCATCACTTAGGTTACACTTGGAACCTTCCTAATTCGCTTAGAAAATTTTTGTAATGTGCTAAAATCTTACACCAAATTTCATTAAAATTGACTCACTAGATTTTGAATAATAATTTTGCAATCTAAACTTTTTTTAAAAAATTAAACATTTTTAAAATCTTGCACAACAAAAAACTAGAACATACAAAGATTTGTCAATTTTTTTGCATATAAAGAAGCACGTTACCTATCTAATTCACTTTACATAATTGAAATCGGATTACTTAAGCAGCTTCAGCAATGTTTTAAAGTTATAAACAATTTATTGACTTATAAACAAATTAGTGCTGTGGCCAGGAGGGGGTGCTACGGGCTCCTTTATTTAGATTGACTTACCCAAGATTTTTATATATTTTTTGACCCGTAGAACACGATTTTTTTGGGTAACAGTTGATCCGGATGTCGATAAGATTGTTATAAACAAAGAACTTGAGGAATTACATAACATCGATTTTTCGCAAAATAAAACATTTTTTTTTTGTATTTCTTGGGTAATTCTAAGCAAAAAATGTTCTTACAAGTTTTTTCGTAGGATGCATAATTTTCGAGATAAACGCAGTGGAACTTTCAAGAAAATCGAAAAATTGCAATTTTTGAACGAGAATAACTTTTGATTAAAAAATAAAATAGCAATTCTGCTGACAGCATTTGAAAGTTTAAGTCAAATTATACCGGTTTTAATTATTTGCATTGCTAAAAATAAATTTTTTTTATTATTAAACAAAGCTATTTGTTTATAAGCCAAAAAATTGTTTATAAGTTTAAAACATTGCTGAGGCCCCTTAAATAATCCGATTTTAATTCTGTAAAGTGTATTAGATAGGTAGAGCACCTCTTCATATGTAAAAAAATTAGCCAACTTCTAAATAGTCTACTTTTTGTTCAGAAAGATTTTAAAAAATTTGAACTTTTTTAAAAACATTTAGATTGCAAATTTATTATGAAAAATCTATTAGGTCGATTTTAATGAAATTTGGTACACGGTTTAAGTATATTACAAAAAATTTCTTAAGCGACTTACTAAGGTTTTAAGTGCCACCAAAGTGGTTAAAAACATTGAATAACAACAGGCGTATTTTGCCCCCTTATTTTGTATTTATTGCTATATTGCAGAAAAGGTAATACGTTAAGACATTTTTGACCAGTCGTATATCATACAAAATTCAATTATCTTTATTTTATTTCTGTACGACTTTGTTCCAAAACGAATAGTTTTAAAGTTATAAGCAAAGAAAGCAGAAAAAATCGACGTTTTTCGAAATTTTCAAATATTTTAATTTTTTTATTAATGTTCCGGGCATATTTGAGAAGGAGCATAAGTCAATTATTATTACTGAAGGTGTCACCTAACTTTATCTCCAAAAATCCGAATGCCACCTCTCACATCCAAAAATAGACGTTTTTTCACAGATCCTTACTGGTCTATAAACTGAGCAAGGATAAATAAAGCAAGTTCAAGAGCACGACAGAAAATATTGAAGTACAATATTAATACTCATAGAGGTTTGTATAAATACGCATAAATGACGCAGGTCATAAATACGCATTACTTCAAAATATAATGCAAGGAAAAATAGAAGGAAAACGGAATCCAGGCCGTAGAAGAATGTCGTGGATGCGGAATTTGAGAGAGTGGTTTGGCTGCACCACTAATGAACTTTTTAGGTCAGCTGTAAACAAAGTCAGGGTAGCCTTGATGATTTCCAATCTCCGATAGGAGTGGCACAAGAAGAAGAAGAAGAAGGTTTGTATAGCTAGAAGAATAAGTAGTAGTCAAGTGAGAAAGACAAAAAAGCAGAAAAGGGCAAACGCAAATAAGAAGAATAGACAAAGGAAAGCTGGGATGTTTACTGAAAAAAAGACTGTCTCTCTGTTCAGTCCTGACCTCCTGGAGGGTGTGTAGTCTCATCGTGATATCGTCCATTGACCGTCTTCAAATATATCTATCTATACAGTGATGAGCGCGCTAATAACTGGCAAAATAGCGCAAAAGATGGAAAACATAATACATTGCGAAACAAAAAGAGATGAAACTAGTGGATATGGAAATGATCGTTATAAACGTATAAATTAACATTATATTACATAGTTTCCCACCTTTAGACGTATCAGAGGAGTATGACAACTGTCACTGTGACAGTTGAATTTTATAAAATACTCCTGTCACAGACGTCTAAAGGTGGTAAACTATGTAATGTAATGTTATTTTATACAATTGATGGATTCCACCGTTACTTGATGGAAGTTCATTTTATATAACAATAAAACACTGAAAAGGTTTGTTTTCTATACTTCCACAACATTTATTATAACTATGTGACTACAGCTTTTCGGCAGAGCGCCTTTCTTCAGTGATTTAGTTTACAATGTGTTTGCCTTTTTAAGATCTTTAACTGAAGAGGTTGAGGAGTGGGGAGCTGCTTGTCTCGAGTTGGTCATTCAGAATTATATCTGTATTTTTTAATTTATTAATTTCCATCGATTCTAATAAAGATAGCTTAAGGCCTTTATTTTGAATATGCAGAATTTGAAACTCGTCATTAAAAGAATGATTATGATCTAGAAGGTGAAGTGCGTATGTAGAAGTGCCTGTTTTTCTATTGTTGAAAGCCCTTTTGTGTTCTGCTATCCGTTTGTCAAAGGTTCTGCCAGTTTGACCGATGTAAGTTTTCGGACAGTCACCACACAAGTTAGTTTGTAGACACCACTCTGTAGTTGTTTTCTCTTTCGGCTCTTATTGTTCTTAATATATTTGCTTAAGTTGTTATTAGTTCTGAAAGCTGGTGTTATTCCGTTCTTTTTTATGTATCTGGCTATTTTTGTTGTTATCTTGCCAGTATATGTGATAGAGCAGAAGGTACTGGGTTCTTTCTGTGGTGGTGGATAGACTAATTTCAGGGCTTTCTTATGGAGTTTTTGGTTTAAAATTTTATTAATCGTTTGCTCGTTATAGCCATTGTTTACTACTATTTGTTTAATGATGTTCAGTTCTATTTCGAAGTTATTTTTTGACTTGGGAATTTCTGTCAGTCTATGTATCATGCTATGGTAGGCTGCTAATTTGTGTTGTGTAGGATGGGATGATGAATTGTGTATAGTTGTGTCAGTATGGGTAGGTTTATGATATACAGAGAACTCATGTTTGTTGTGTAGTCTGGTAATTGTTACATCTAGAAAGTTTATGGACTTATTCTGTTCTGTTTCTATTGTAAACTCAATATTACTATGAAGTGAATTAATGTATGATAGAAATTGGTCAAGTTGCCTGTTAGTTCCTGTAAAGCATACTAGTATATCATCCACGTATCTCCACCAATATAAGACACTCTGCCGAAACAGCTGTAGTCACATAGTTATAATAAATTTTGTGGAAGTATAGAAAACAAACGTTTTCAGTGTTTTATTCATCTCTTTTTGTTTCGCAATGTATTATGTTCTCCATCATTTGCGCTATTTTGCTAATTATTAGCGCGCTCATCACTGAATAATAAATACCACTGGTTTACAGCGTCCTGCGTCTTCCGGTTCCTATTTTCCAGCCGCGTAGATGTGTCCAATCTCCTGGTCGTAGATCTCTTTCAGACATTGCTTTCTGGATTCCACTTATCCAGGTAGTTTTCGATCTGCCCCTTTTCCTTCTTTCCGGGGGTTGCCATTCTATTAACAGCTTTGGAAGTCGATGTTTCTACATTTTTTGTACATGGCCATACCAACTGAATAAACTTGGGGCTGGAGCTGGATTGTATATCAGGGTGATTCTCTTTTGTGTGTTTCCAGTGGGTGAAACAATTTTATACTGATTTAAATGTATTAATTAAACATGTATGTATTAAGAAAATGCAATTTACAAAACCAGTATAAAAAACAAAATTGATCTACATTAAAAAACATTAAGTAGCTATGTCAACAATTTCAATTCTTCTTCCATATCTTCTTCTTTCAAATTAAGGTGGGCTAAAAGAAAACTGTACACCAACAAAGGACTTTTGTTGGACTTCTTCTATTATGTTTATTTTCCTATTCATAATATCTCGTAATCATTTATTCGTTATATTTATGTGAGACTCTGGAGATGCAAGCCGATCTTCGCCAGAAGTCCATTTCCAGTGTGAGCAACTTCTGTTCTGTTCGCTTATTCAGTTGCCAGGTTTCACCTCCATACAGTACCACGCTTTTAAAGATGCTATTATATATAGCTATGTTTTTTTCTTTTGATATAGTTTTTGACCAAAGTAGTGAGTTAAAAACTCTTATTAGTTTTTTTCCTTTCATAATTCTTTCCTCTATTTCGAATTCTGTCCTTCCACTTTATTGGATTCTCGTTCCAAGATATATCTCTATCTCTGGTCATTTAGTTTAACTCTTGTATATATGTCTTTTGCACATTCCTGTAATTTTGTCGATCCATCTTGTTGGAGATTTTTATCGTGATATCGTTCTACCAAAAACACTATTGGACATAGCTGCTAGACTATGTTACATTGAACGTTGAAATGGCTGCTAATCTGGAAAGGTCAACGTAGGTGGTGCTTATGTAGTTGGAGGTCACGTCAAACAATGCAAATCAATCATTTAATTTGAGTCTTTGAATTTAATTTGAGAAAATAAAATGCCTCAATGTTGTGCTGTGTCTTTGTGCTTATCGAGAACATCAGGACACAGGTTTCCCAAAGATATTTTGATGAGAAAAAAGTGGATTGCAGCAAGAAGAAGGGATAAATATCTGCCGACAATAAATGCACCTATCTGCAATAAACATTTTGTTGAAACAGAATACGTATTGCCCCTGGATTCGACTGTAAAAATCGAATACTTCACTATAAAACTCAGATCAACATAAATATTTTTATTTTGGTCTGAACTAAAGAAATAAAATATTAAGATGATGATTAATATAGTTTACCCTTCGATACGGGCTGCCTTTTTTCCAGTAACTCTCGCATTCCAGCAAAAAGAATATCGAAAGAAAATGGAAGAACTGAATCCTATTAATGAAAAGGCGCTTTAAGATATTAATCAATTACGAAATGAATTAAAGATCTTAAACGAAAGAGTTCAAAAATTAGAAAGGAAAAAGGAAAAATATTGTGATTCAAGGACTGAAGATTGACACTGATCAACCACTCTTGCTAGGGAATGAGGTAGAAAAGAACATATAAAAGGAAATGCGAGTAAAAGTAAACGTTAATGAAGCAAGAAAGCTGGGAGACAAAATAAATTTGGTAGAGATGGATAGCAAGACAGAAAAGACCAAAGTAATGCAAAATAAGATGAAACTCAAACAACTGAGAGAAGGAATATATATAAATGATAATCTGACGAAGGGCGGAAAGGGAAATAATGGCCAAAATAAGAAGAATTGCTAAGGAAGAGAAAATCAAAGGAAATAGCACAAAAACAGGGTACCAAAGACTGACAATAAACAATGACTTATGGAAATGGAAGAAAGAAAAGGAGCAGCTGGAAAGAATAGAGGAAGACATTGCAAAATACTAGAATCGAATGCAGTATTAGGAGACCCAACAAAGATGACCCGGCAAAGAAAACGAAAACGAGAATCGGAAAATAATAAACGAGATAATGGCAATAAAGAAGAACTAGTTAAAATAGCGACGTGGAATATAAGAGGATCATCCAAGGAAAGAAAACTGAAGCATCTAGTAAACGAAGACAAAAAATATAAATTTGATCTTGTAGCAACAGGAGACTAAGCAACTGGGACAGGGCAGTTAGGAAATAGATGGCTATATAAACAGGGGAGGCTGTTAAAGGGCTTCCTTTTTTCCAGTAACTCTCGCATTCCTTCTCCTCAATTCGTTTTTCAATGTACAAACAGTTCAAGATCCGTATTTTTTGCCATAATTGATTATTTATTAAATCGTAAACAAAAACACCATATACAAACTTCACCAATTGTCAAAACGTTGACCCCCAACTATATACTTGCGCCGCCAAGCGAGAGCAACGGCGTACATAGCTGCCATTAAAGGTGGATTCAAAATTATATTGCAACTGTGTATTAAATGATATTTAAAATCAAGACAGTTAACTAACATTTTGACAAAAAAAGGATAATAATTTCCTCTGCGCATTAAAATAATCTAAAATCTGGGAGTAAATAAAATTTTGAGTCATTATCAGAATTTACTCAAAGTACCCAGTTCTTCTCGCTCTGTTGGTTTTTATAATTACAATTTCACGCTGAGTACTCTTTTTATTACGTTATTATAGAAAAGACAATTTACTTTGTTGGATATAGCATGTTCATGCTCTTACTTTAATAAACAATTAATAACAAAGGAAATTATTAATGAACAATCTACGCCATAAACTATACAATATGTTGTTGTTTATGTAACTGCTTTTATTATAAGAAGTATTTTTTATGCAGATTCCGGTAACTTATGCATGAAATTGAATGCAATTATTATGTACCAGTTTTTATGTAATGTTCTACAATACCTACATGGTGAGTGTTTTTTTCAAGAAAATAAGTAATATGTACTGTGATTGACAAGAATGTTATACTATAAAAAAAATTAGTTTCTCTATGAAATATTTTAATGTACCTACTCTCTATTGCATTATATCCAATTTTGTGCATTTCTTGGCCACTAGTCTTCTTTTTCTTTAAGTACCGTCTCCCAATCAGAGGTTGGATATCATCATCACTATCTTTACTCTATCTACCGCTGCTCTGAAGAGTTCCATAGAACTGCATTTAAACCAGTCCCTTAAATTCTTCAACCATGACACTCTCCTTCCTATACTCCTTACGCCTCTTATCTTTCCCTGTATTTGTATTTCATAATGCTGTCCGCTCATTACGTGTCCCAGATATTGGAACGTTCTATTTTTATTGTGTTTATTATTTCGTATTAACTCAAAAAAATTTAGTTCGTAATATTGACTAACAGTGATTATTGAATAGTATTTCGTTGTAACAACAATTTATTTTTTTGTTTCAACGAACTTTTAGACATTGATGAATGTATTTGGTTATTGTCACAATGATTGAACAATAATTGTGAAAATAACTAGAGTACATTAATCAATAACATTCAATTTATTCAGCCAATAAGTTAGTTTCGTATATTTAATAAATAGTGTTAATTCTGGCAGGAACTCACTTTCTTGATTTCGTAGATGATAATCAATTACCTTGATTTATCGTGACAACATACAGATTTCATTAAAACAATCTACAAATGTTGTTAATCTAGAGTAATATTTGATTATTTCATAGATGTAAACTGACTTTTGTGACAAAAAATGCATTAATCAATCTACTACTGCGTGTAATAACCACAATCAATGCGTTCATGGTAACAATAAACGCAGTTGTTGAAACAATAAATGTTTTGCTTGACCAAGGCTTTTCCTTATCGTGATACCTCGAGCTTCTCTGTGTTACCATTGTTTAAAAAAGAATTATTTGTTAAACAATGCTGTTACCTCTGCCGAAGTGTCGAATAATTTCATTTCGTTTCCAAGTGTAGTCCGTACTGGAAGGAAGTTTTCGTGTGACTATTATCGTATTAATTTTTTTCGTATACTGAGAAAACTAATTAGTATTTTTGAAAATTTTAAACACACAATAAAATATTACAGTAATATCGAGGGTTTGAAGTCCCTGAGAACTTCTATAATGATTATTTTAATAAGTCGCAGGGGTGAAAAATAGAAAATTTGGTATGATTTTTAATTTGAAATACATATACCATTCGAAAGAAACTTTTTGTTAATTTTAAGGGACCTTCAGCTCTCGGTAATAATGAAATATTTTATTCTGCATCTAAATTTTCCAATAATACTTATTAGTTTTCTCAGGATTCCAAAAAAAATGAATGCCTTTAAAAAGAATTCGATCGAAATTTTGCACCTGCGCTCTCAAAAAGGATTAAAGTGTTATACAATTTTGGAATCACTATTTCAAACGCTTTTAAATGAGCTGTCACCTGAAGATGGATCGCGTAAAGTTCGAAACATTGATGTTATAATATACTTTGATTATTTTAAAAATCGACCTGTCCGAGAGTTTTGCTTATGTTGTAACACTTATGGGGGTAACACTTATTTCAGCGCACTATGTAAGTGAAATCATATGAAAAATCACACAGTGTAAAGTCCATTAGGTTTAGAACAAAAAAGGGGGATTTGCAAAATTAATAGGTTTGTTCTAGCAAACAGTCAAACTAGTCACAAACCGTCCGCAAACAGTTGGTCAGTGAGAGAACATAATACAGTCACCAGTGCTATCCCCTCTACTCGCGCTGGTCGACTATTCGCTGATGGTTTCAAATCGTTTGAAACTGATGCTAGAACAAACCTATTATTAATCAATTAATATCATACATTGAGCTAATGCATTCAGTAATTATTAATATAAAATACGTTCATAGTAGGAATGAACGAAACTGATTGTAGGAATGAATAGAATTGCTTGTAAAAATAACCGTATTTGTTGTGGGAATGAACGGAAATAATTGTAAGAATAAACGGAACTAATTGTAGAAATAAACCAAATTTATTGGATGCATGAAGCAGTATACGTTAGGAGAAATAACACTGTTATTGAGACAACGAATAGTCTTTGTCGGTCAATTAACGACGTTGTTGTTTCAATGAATAGTGTTCGTTGACTCAGTGAACAGTTTTCGTAATATCAAAAAACGTAATAAGTATATTGGATTAACTAACGAAAATAATGAATTGATGAACATTGCTTTGTTGTTCCAATAAAACCAAGAATTGGACAAATTTTAAGTATTGCTTTTTGTTGTCTGAATTAACATTTTTATTAATATTACGTACCTTTTTCGTAGAGTGTTCTTTGCCCATTTCTCGCAATACTTCCTGTTCATTCAGCAGCATTCCTGTTCAGCATTAATATTATTTATAATTTAAACATATTAAAGTCAGAATTTGGTATTAGTTTTTTAAAGGTAAATTAAATGTAAGACCAAATACTTACGATGTCGGGATAGTATCACGAGGTTTTTTCCTGGTTTTTCCCTCGTCCTCGTGATTTACTATGGAATCTCTAACGCGAGAATTTTACCGTCATCGTTGCATTTGGTTGTCTTTTTAAAGACAGATCACATGCTATGATTTTTTTGTGACGGATATTCTTGAGTTGGGATTGATTTCATGTAATCGAATGAACTATATTTTAGTAAAGTCGTCCCAGGAACGCAAATCATAAATATTGGCGATATAATTTTAAAGTCTTCTACTTTAAAATGTATAATATACGTCGGAATTGCCAATATAAATGAGTCATATTAAATAAATTATTAGAAGAATTTTTTTACTTAGCAACAACATTTTTGTTTATTCTAGTAGTATTTTGTATTTTGAAAACGAAACCCGATTTGGGCTTCGAAACGTTAATAAAATCATTTTTTTGGTAAAATTGTGGCTTATTCCCATTAGAAATAGTTGATTATAAAAATGCCACAAGGAAATAGCTTCAGAACAACATTAAGTAACTTTTGTTAACTTGTCTTTAGAATTTTCAAACATCCTACCTACTTATACATTGGTCACAGCAGGGCTTTTGACCATTAGGAGTTGCAATAGGCTTTGTTGTAGATTGGCCTAGATTCTGCCTAGTCCCCTTTTTTCCTTTTATTTTGCACTGCACAATACGTTGAAGGATATGGTATTTGTCGTTTCGTATTATGTGGCCAAAGTATAACAATTTTCTTTGTTTCGTCGCTAAAAGTAGTTGTTCTTGACCTATCCTTTGCAAGACTGCTTTATTGGTGACATCATATGTTTGCAACTCTTTCAGGGCATATGTTTAATCGACCAATCTTTTCTCTTCCTGAATCCTGCTATTATCCCAAGTTTTTCCGGAAAAAAATTATAGTATATAACTTATGTTAACTTTCTTTAGAATTTTCAAACATACTACTTATACATTGGTCACAGCAGGGCTTTTGATCATTAGGAGTTGCAATAGGCTTTGTTGTAGATTTTTTTCTCAGCATTTCTGCCACTCTCTAATTTTCTCTGGATGCTTTGTAATGTTTTCAGTTGCTTGATTGTTCTTTCTTTAATTTAAAGAAATGAAAATAACGAGTAGAACTATTTTACAGCAACAGCTAGTTACTTCAAGTCTGCTTTTAATCTCCTTACTTGTTTTTGAAGTGAATACTTCTTATTTTACTCAGTTTTTACTCCATCAAACCATACTACCAAATTATTTAAACAAAATGTTTATGACGATAATTTGATGCAGAATGACTTGATGCTCTATATAGAACACTACTTGTATTGTGATTCTGCCACCGCATTTTAGTAGTATATTTTTGGTTTCCATCACAATCTGTAACGAGTGTCATATTGTATGACATTACAAACTGATTTACCTCTAAATGTTGGCGGGCTTAATAACAATAGAGAAATTTTAGAAACTTTTTTATAAGCCGAATATTTTGCGGTGTCAGTGATTGCGATTCAGAATATCATACCATACCGCATTTCAAATGAAACAATCAAATAAAACAAAGAAAAAAATGTACATACACAACATATATCTCTCCCAAAAAAACTAGCAAACAACGGGGATCGTTCGAACAAAAGAAACCTTCGTTCGAAAACAAAAACGCAGGAATTTTTTTTATTCCATATATATTGCAGCTCAGAGAGGTGGATGGCAGTTTTAAAGGAGGGATCCTTTAAATAATATAATAATATTAGCAAATTTGTTGTACTAGATTTTTGGGAGGAAGAGAAGAGCATTTGGTTGCTGCATTGGTTCTTAACACGATATCAAACCATTAACAACTCTTCTTCTTCTTCAGCTTTTTCCTTTTCAGGGGACGCGTCACTGCTCATTTCTGTCCATGATGGCCTGTCCACCTAAACCTTTCTACCTAAAGTCCTTTGCCACACAGTCCTTTCATCTTATCGGTTTTCCACTACCTCTCCTTTTCACCAACATCTAAAACCTCCATCCATCGTCCCACACAGTCTTTACTTCTACGTCTAACGTGACCAAACCATTGCAGTCTTTGTTCTGGAATCTTTTTTTGAGACTGTAGTCACCTCGGCTCTCTCCTTAATAAATTTGTTCCTAATCATGTGCCTTCTAATCTTACCCAGTATCTACCATAACATTTTCATTTCAGCTGTCTCCATATTCTTTTCCTGAGTCTCACCATACTCTTGTACATCTTTTCTTTCAGCTCTTTCCCGATTTTTAGATCACAGAGTACCTTTCTCATTCGCTTGCAGTTAAACCAACCATCCTGTATCCTGTGGGCAAATTCTCAATTTAGTGTTCCATTTATCGTTTATTTAAATTCTCCTAGTCGTCCTAGTTTTTCTCCAAGCCATTCTGTGTCCTGAACCATTCCTAATCCTTCCAACCATGTATAATCCGTTTTTAACTTGCGTACCTAAAGTCCTGCCTCTTCAGTAGCCCTTCTTCAACCCTACAACTTTCTCAACATTTTCTTTATTCTCCTCTACTAACACGATATCATCAGTAAGGCGCCAAGAGCAAGCAAAGACCAAAGAGCCCTTACCTTCTCTTTCAGTGCATCCATAACAAAATTAAACAGGTAGGGACTCAGTTAAGAACCTTAATGCAAAACAACCGTCACTGGAAAACTTTAAGTCAATCCGACACAAGTCTTTATTTTGGTGTACGCTCTCTCAAACATAGCCTTCACGAGCCCTAGGGTAAGAACAGAACAAGTGGGTCGAGGTGGAGGTGTAGGTCACGGTGGATGATACTACTGCTACTAGGTAAGTCGCGGTCGATGTCGACAGCACATAGCAAGGAGGTCACCTGCGCTGTTTGAATGATAAAAAGACTGTGCTTTTGCTCACTTGTGCCAGTCAAGTGATGATAGTGATGAAATGTCAGCTGTAAATAATCAGATCCTCCTTCATATTTCAAAAATTTACTGTATTTAATTACTTTAGAAATTCAAAAATAAACTGAATACAAAAAAAGGATTATATAAAAAGTATCAACTCAAATAGCGCAGGTAATGACAACTTGGCTTCAAACGGACCAATCACAGGGAAGCATCCTTGTAGGCCGCGCAGTAGACATCCGTGTAAAACAAACTCATTTTATTTTCAAAAGCATCGATGTAAACCTCCTGGATGGCATCGCGCTAAACCTCCACCGCGACTTACCTGCTCTGTTCTCTTCCATTCACCACAATGTGTTTGTTATACATGGATATCGACATCGACCGCGACCTCCACCTCCACCCTGACCCACTTGTTCTGTTCTTACCCTTAGGCACTTCTCAGAAACCTATTTCTCTCTCATACATCTTCATAGCTCTTGCCTAAGAACTGTGTCGTACACCTTCTCATCATCTATAAATACCAAATGTAGCTTTCTGTATTCCTTCCTTCCATGGTTTTGGCAAGGTTTTTACTGCTGGATTCCCTTCCTGACGCAACCCTTACCCTTTATCCGGGCTTGGGACCGGCACTCATAGTTACTGACCTACTCAATCCATCAAGCTTCTACCAGAGGCAGAGTTCATCATTAAACCATCAACAGTTAATAAACGGTTATTGGCATACAAATTGGTATACAAATCTTAAGGTGTGTCTCCACGAAAGCAACATACTTCCACTTTTGTGTTTTACAATGCTGAAGTAGGTTGAATTAAGTTTCACATTTTTGTAACAAAGTGTCTCCACGCAAGCAACTTTGTTGTACCAATGTTGGAGACTGTTGCACGTATTTGCTACTAGATGCATCATCGTGTATTCACTGAAGCAACAGTTGTTTATTATGTGTGACTAAAGAGGCACCTGCTCCGGATTTCTCCATAGCCTTGTATTTCTTCCTCTCTCTGTAGAACTGGTCTTACAAATCTCTTATTTTTAGTTTTGTATCTTCTATATTTTCACAATTTATACTGCTACAAATCTTGGACCAAACATCATGTTCAGCTTCTCTGCATTTATAATTTTTGTCAGTTGCATTCCAAATACATGTATATTGTTTATAATTGTCTACTAAATTAATGCAGGCTTCTACAGTCCATTTAAATTCCATTTTAATAACCAAATTCAGAAAACAAAACAAACAGTTTGAACCAGTTAACAATTAGAGACTACGACTAACTACAAGCCGTCCACACTGATGTTAACATTTTTGTAGTTGTTGCACAATGTTGCAAGATTTCCTTTTATCTTCACCGCCGAAGATAAAAACACACAACACACTCCAACTGCGACATGAGTAGACATACTGCAACACAGTATAACATACTGTAACAACAGCTAACTTTTATGTTGTTGTTACAGTAACTTGAGGTATGTTGCTTTGGTGGAGACAGAGCTTTACTGAACAACTTAAAAAAATAGAGATAAGAGATCCTGTTGGAAATGAAGAAAACTTCTTTTACTAATACAGTGTTTCTGTAATGGGAAAAATTCATCATCATCATGAGTGGCTCGACAATCCGTTGTGGATATTGGCCTGCTCGCAAAGAAGTCGCCACTCCTGTCGATTCCTGGCAACTTCCCTCCATCTTCTGACCCTTAAAATATTTAGGTCTTCTTCCACATCATCAATCCATCTTCTTCGTGGTCGTTCTCTACTTCTTGTGCCCTCGGGTTTTGAAAATGTTAATCTCTTCGTGTCTTCGTGATCTGACATCCTAACAATGTGTCCAGTCCATTTAAGTCTCTATACTCTTAGTCCCTAACTGATATAGTTCAAAGTTGTATCTTCGACGCCATAGCCCATTTTCATTTACAGCCCCAAAAATATTTCTAAGAATTTTTCTCTCAAAAACACCAAGAGGAATGTGAAAAATTATGGGTTTGAATATGATTTGCTGAAATATTCTTTTTGTTCGTCAGATTTTGGCCTATTGGACTTTCATCGATTTCAAAATAATTTGGAAAACTATTTTTTACTAACTAATTTTGTATAAATCTTAGTACTAATAAATAATGAAAAATCATTTAACTTTAACTTAGTTATGTATCATTAGATTAAAAGAAGATTATCCCACACAAAACTAAAAATTTTTCGCACCAAAAAATGTGCCAATCTACTTAAAAAATTTCATTCTGGTAACTTTAATTAGACACGTAACATATTGAACAAATTAGTGAACTTAAATTTGCATATTTAATAAACCAGCCACACAAATTCCCAACAATTCCCCACAATATTAACTATTCAAGTGTGACCCAACCCTTCGGTTATCCTACTGACTGCGCCACTTCTATACATAGTTGTATTTTTTAGAAATTGCTCATTCCGCATGCTCAAGGTTCGTCAATACGGAACGTGCTCTCCATTTTAAGGGCCGCTCTTTTGCCCTAACTAGAAAGGGGTGACATCCGCCCCTACAAAATTTCATTTGTTGTCGAATTTGCAGAGGAATTTTTTTGATGTTGTTCTTTTTTTGCCGGTGTAAAGGTAATTTGGGGGATAGGTAATTGCAATATGAAATATACGAAATGCAGCTGAAAGGGCTAGATACAATTTTTATCAGTGCTCGTTTTTTTTTTTGTTAAACAAAGCAACTTTTATTACATTATTTATTAAATTAAACTAACGTTTTATAGTTGGTTTGTCACTTATCATATTTATTCACAAAAACATTAACTGAGCAAAAAAAAGAGATTCATCAAATTTTTATATACCTTGTTCAGAAATCTATAGGGAATTTATAGAGATAGACAACCACATTTACAAAGATCAACTCTGATGATTTGTTATGGAAAAAAAAATCGATAAAAGCAAGGTAGATAGAAAAGCCCTACTGTTTAATTGTAACCATCATCTCTTCAATATTTTTAACATGTTGCGTTTACCTCTGAACATAGAACTCCTTTAAAAGATCCAATTCTCTTCTGTTCTGAGTTGCTTGTAAATAATAAAGAACGAAGTTACAGTAGATGGGGAGCAAAGTGAATTCCGTGCAGGAAGGTCTTGTACTTACTCAAAAAAGCTACCCAGCTTTTAAAAAAAAGAACAGCCAGAAACCTATAAACACATATGATATTCGTGTATCTAAAAAAAATTGAAGGCACTCGTGGGAGTGCCGACAGAAGTGAAAACTTCTTATAGTAAATAAATTACGAGCTCAATGCTTTTTCCCCATCTAAAAAGAAGTGCTATACCTATATCATACACGCGATGCGTATGCCCTATGCTATATATGTATACATACACATAATTTATATACGTACAAAATTTATTTCAGCGAAGTGATGACGGTCGCAAATTAAATACTTTTTCCTCATCCAAAAAGTTCACAACGTCCCTCAAGAAGTGTTCACTTCAAATATTTATTTCGTCGAAGCGATGATGGTCGCGATGACGGTCGCTAATTTAATACTTTTTTCATCCAAAAAGTGTACAACATCCAAAAGAAATTTTCACTTTAAAACTTTATTTCGTCGAAGCGATGACGGTCGCTAATTCAATACTTTTCTCCATCCAAAAAGTTAACAACGTCCCTCAAGAAGTTTTTACTTCAAATATTTATTTCGTCGAAGCCGTGACGGTCGTTAATTTAATACATTTTCCCATCCAAAAAGTGTACAGCGTCCCTAAAGATATTTTCAATTCAAAAATTTATTTCGTCGTGGCGATGACGATCGCTAATTTAACACTTTTTCCCCATCCAAAAAGTGCACAACGTCCCTCAAGAAGTTTTCACTTTAAATATTTATTTCGTCGCAGCGATGATGGTCGCTAATTCAATACTTTTTCCCCATCTAAAAAGTGCACGACGTCGCTAAAGAAATTTTCACTTAAAAAATTTATTTCGTGAAGCGATGACAGTAGCTAATTTAATATTTTTCCCCATCCAAAAAGTGCACAACGTCCCTCAGAAATTTTTACTTCAAATATTTATTTCGTCGAAGCGATGACGGTCGCTAATTTAGTACTTTTTCCCATCCAAAAAGTACACAACGTCCCTAAAGAAGTTTTCACTTCAAAAATTTATTTCGGGGAAGCAGTGAAGGTAGCGATAACGGCAGATAATTCAATACTTTTTCTCCATCTAAAAAGTGCACAACGTTCCTAAAGAAGTTTTCACTTAAAAAAAAATTAATTTCGCCGAAGCGATTACGTCGTTTAATTCATTAAAAAGAAAAGGATTAAAACCTTTATAAATGGGGTATGAACCCAGTAGCTTTATTAGCTTACCTTTTTACACTTTATTATAAGATGTATATTAATTTTTGATATAAAAGAAATAGTTTAATTCTATTAAGTGTAAATTATGAAGGTGTAAACACATGTAAAATGTAATTTTTAATTAACCAAATAATTATTTGTTTAAATTTTTGGAAATCCATATTCCAGGTCACTCTGTTCTCCTTGTTGTTTTCTTTTTTTTCCTTTTTTTTTAGGTGATAATGAAACAAGGATCGAACCTAAAAAGTTTTTAATCATATTTAACAGATAAATGTTTTATTAAACACGGGTGTTCAGTTATTGTTTTAAACACAACTCCATAATCGACTTGAACATGAAAATTTCACAGATATTACGAGCTGTTCATCAATAAATCTGTTTACTTCAATACCTCTATGTTGTTTTCACACATGAAAACATAAAACAAAAATACCCCGTCGGTGAGTTGGGATTGTTTTGTGAATTGTTATTGTTTTAGAGCGACGCAGGCACACTCTCCTCTTGACACACAGAAAATTCGATCCATCAATTATCGTTTGAAAAATCCTCCGGTTTTAAAAGCCAATTAGCAATGAAACTCATTCGATACATATCGAATTTATCGAAAATGTTTTTTGCGCGTTTTGCCATAAATAAAGCCAGAAGCCGTTTGGTTATTGGCAAATCACCATTTAACAGGTGCCATTTTGAAATGTTCCGCATGGAAATATGCATGTGCGTTATGTAATAGGCCGAATCGAGATCGGCATTTAACTCAAATATAACAATTTTTGAAATTTGTTTTTAAATAGGAAATAATTACTCGGGACTAACCGCAATTTGTATCGGAACAATAACTCCGGGAAATCGTTATTTTCCGAAATTAAAATTTACTACTTTCATACACCAACGACCAAATTATTTGATTTTACTTTATGTTTATTGGGAACCAACAGTCAGATAAATATACAGTATAGGAAAAAATTTAACGTACGATAGGTATGCCCTTTCAATGGGAGCAACAGAGAGAAGCTATTTAAAACGATATAGAAGATATAAGAAGGCAGGACCACCGAACTGTTTATTCGTAGGAATATTTCTGTAAGAACGGCGTTGCTTAAGTAGAAGATTAACAATTATAAAATTCCAAATAATTATAAATTGTAAAATTCCCTCATCTTCCTTAGTCTCAGCATCCGTTATGGCTGGCAAATTGTAGAAGCCTCGGAGGTGTTACCAGAGAAGGTTCCCATTGTTTTCAATCTGGTAGGATATAGAGTAACATTTTTGGATGTTGTTTTACGTGCTATTAGAGTGAAAATTTAGTTTTTTGCTAGCAGTTGCCGCTAGAGCATCCCTGCCATTTCGTTCGTTGCAATCCGTGACTGCACGCCGGGGTTTGTCGTAGTTGGGTCAGAGAGAGCAGCATATGTGCCTCCTGATGAGAGACTAATAAGTTTCGGTACTTATTAGTGCTTGCTGCACTCTCTGATTGAACTGGAATAATGATGCGGCTGTAGCTTCGTGTTGCAACGAAATTGAAAATGGTTATTCATTTTTGATTCACTATTCAATTAAGTACTGTGATCACAACTTCTTGCAGTTCCTCATTATCTTGTTTATTTTATAAATTTGTTGTATTCATAGTTGTAACCATTATTTCTGATAGTGTAAAATTAACACAACCCTTTTGAAGATAAACTGATTGGGATGAATCCATAATCGTATCTGATAGCAGGCAGTTCATACATTTCTTATTTATTAAATTTACTTTTAAAAACTGTCTTTCACAACTTTCACAGACACTCAAATTAGTAAATAGATGATTACCGTCAAAATGTTCTATTTTACCCACTTTAAAGTAGAATTCATCCAAATAAAATCGCATTCTATTGGAATATCCTCGTATCAGTGGCGGTTTTAGTCCAAACAATCTGAAAATGCGAGCATTATCATAACGAAAACTTTGTTTATTTACGTATTTAAATTCATAATATGAAAAATTACTATTACGAAAAGTTGTTTAGAATTAAAAATTATGTTTCAATTTGCAACTATATCATTCTATTTGAAGAGTCTCAGATGCAGAATCCACCAAATTAATAAAAATTAAAATGGTAAATAGTATTTTAAACCTGAGACTTTTCGCGTTGAAAGTTCTTACTGGTACATCCTTAATCTGCGACTTTTTCAATTAATAAGACAGCAGACGACAAATATAGAAAACGAAAGGGAAACGATCACATTCCGCCTTCATTCGTCTAGGAAAAGGACAGCAGAGGAACTTTCAGTACTCAAACCGAGTAAAGGAAATAAAATAATAAATAAATGATGGTTTTGCTTGTTTTCGATTCAGAGGGTTGCACACCCGCTAGACAGGCTGTTTCTACCATTTCAGGCGTCTTCAGTAGCTTTTGTTAGCGTGCACACCTCTGAATCGAAAAATAGCTCCACCATCATTTTAAAAGGAAACTGAAAAATAATTCAAATTTCCCATTAGACTCGATACAGCGACATCTCATAACAAATTGAAGAGTCTCAGATGCAGAATCCACCAATTTAATAAAAATTAAAATGGTAAATAGTATTTTAAACCTGAGACTTTTCGCGTTGAAAGTTCTTACTGGTACATCCTTAATCTGCGACTTTTTCAATTAATAAGACAGCAGACGACGAATATAGAAAACGAAAGGGAAACGATCACATTCCGCCTACATTCGTCTAGGAAAAGGACAGCAGAGGAACTTTCAGTACTCAAACCAAGTAAAGGAAATAAAATAATAAATGATGGTTTTGCTTGTTTTCGATTCAGAGGGTTGCACACCCGCTAGACAGGCTGTTTCTACCCTCTGAATCGAAAACCCTCTGAATCGAAAACAAGCAAAACAATCATTTATTATTTTATTTCCTTTACTCGGTTTGAGTACTGAAAGTTCCTCTGCTGTCCTTTTCCTAGACGAATGAAGGCGGAATGTGATCGTTTCCCTTTCGTTTTCTATATTCGTCGTCTGCTGTCTTATTAATTGAAAAAGTCGCAGATTAAGGATTTACCAGTAAGAACTTTCAACGCGAAAAGTCTCAGGTTTAAAATACTATTTACCATTTTAATTTTTATTAAATTGGTGGATTCTGCATCTGAGACTCTTCAATTTGTTATGAGATGTCGCTGTATCGCGTCTAATGGGAAATTTGAATTATTTTTCAGATTCCCTTTAAAATGATGGTGGAGCTATTTTTCGATTCAGAGGTGTGCACGCTAACAAAAGCTACTGAAGACGCCTGAAATGGTAGAAACAGCCTGTCTAGCTGGTGTGCAACCCTCTGAATCGAAAACAAGCAAAACCATCATTTATTATTTTATATCATTTTAATTTAAATGTTGTGAACTATAAAGATACTTTACTCAAAATTCATATTTTTTATATACCTCGTATAAAATTAATAAAATTTTATGGTTAGGTACATCATAATGTGATGGTTACATCATAAATCTTAGACCATGCGGAGCTTTTTATGGAGAATAACTTTTCTTCGTCAAATTAAAAATGCAAGAGAGAGAGAGAGAAAGAGAGAGAGAATGCCACAAAGATATGATTTCTGAACAATAAAATTGTTGTCAAAAATTTTAACTAAATACGCATTTTCTGACAAAAAAATTATATAACAAATATACTTACAATCATAAAATGTATAAAAAAAATAAAAAAATAAAAACTTGCATTGGGGATCGAACCCGCGCATGTTAGGGTGTTTAAATTTGTAATCGAAGCCTCTACTCATTTACCCACTTATACATATCCGTCATATGGGAAGATATGCCTACTGAACGTTTTACTGTTTGACAGTTCTGAATTTAATCAAATTAGTTTGATTTTTGTGGAATTCAAATATTAAAATACAACAAAACAAGAAGCAAGAAAACAACATATTAGATGAAAATTGGTAGAAATTTTGTTGGTAATCAAATTATGTAAATCAAAGCATTACCTACTAGGTAGGTACATTTTCCATTTTCCAAATAGGTAAGTACCTACCTATGTAATTTTTTATTACAATACTGAAACATTTACAATTACGTACCTGTTGCTTTTAAAAACTATTTAAAAAGTCACTACAATTATAAACTTGCTTTTGTCTGTGTCCTCACAACAATAAAACCTAATATACACAACATTTGTTTACCCATAACCATTGACGTATTAACAAAATAATCGACATATTGAACAATTGTTGACATGTCATTGTAATTACCCAATCCGAGCACGTATAACATTTCAGCTGCGCCCAGGACCAAGACTTTTGATGAATTCGCGCACATATAAATTTACTTCCAACGCGCCTAAAGAAGTATAACTTCAATAAATATGCCATATAAAAGTTTTATTATAATCGTGTTATTATAATAATGCCGAAAAATGTATCTATAAGTATATTATTATGATTTCTTCTTTTTAATATTTTGTTACATATATACATTTTTCTGGCATCTTAGTTCGTACTTCTTCTTACTGATTTTTGTTAATAACCTCTGATTAAAACTGCCTCGTCAGCGTACCTCAAGTTATTTCTAACAGATTGACTGAAATTCCAGCTGACTCTTCTGCGTCCTTCATGTTTCTTTTTTCGTAATACATTTGAAAGAGCTTAATATAAATGAGGAAATATATCCTCTGCCTTATGCAGTGCCGGATTAACCATTAGGCGGACTAGGCGGCCGCCTAGGGCCCGGACACTTTATGGGGCCCGCATCCCACACAAATGCATTAATTAATATTTAATTATTTAAGCAGTTATTTAAAAAAAATTAAAATGTTAAAAAAATCAAATAGGGCTAACTTAGACAAAAAAAAAAAAAAGAAAATGGTTAATTTATGATTTCCAATCAATCTCAGTTTTTTGCTTTGTCTTTTGTCAAATATCAGAAAAATACAACCAACTTCAAGACACATTAGGCAGTTATCTTTAAAGGCATTTTTATATTCCATGTTCTAATCATTCCCTCAATTTGGTAATCAATTTTGCAAGCAAATTTTGATAAGAGCTGGTAATTATTTTGGTATGGTACGTTTTTTTTTTCAATTTCTACCCACCGCTGCCGATGAGCCTTATAGTCCATTCACTCATGGTAAAATATTGCAAAACCTCCGGATTTTAAAGAACCTTTGGATCTGAAACAAGAGCTTGGATTGACATTAAATTTGGTATAAGCATAGCTAACATGTCAAATAAAAAAGTGATGTTGTGTCAATGTTTGTTTTTGCTCTACGGTTGAGTCCACCCCATCTCGGGGGTGAAAAAATATACCATCAAAATACGTCCGGAAGTAGATAAACTGACTAATTCTAAGCAACTTTTGTTCAATAGAGTTTTTTCATCAAGGCAATACATTTTGAGTTATTTCCAAATGAATATCTTCATTTTTCAACAAAAAATAACACGTTTTTAGACGGTTTTTCGCAAAAACTCAAAAAGTAAGTATTTTGTCGAAAAAATATTCTTAGCAAAAATTTAGCTTTTAAAAAATTGAAAAAATGGTGTGTACGTGTGCAGTCTGTAGACCCAGTAGAAGCAGAGTTGTAGCTAATGAAAAGTAGGTTCTTATTCGTCAAATTCCAAATCGAATATTTCAACGTGAAATAATCAAAAAATGAAGCACTTTTCATGAAAAACTCATCATGACTTGTTTAAATGTTTTAAAAAAGCATTATTCTTGATTAAAAAAAATTTCTATCATAAAAGGTAAGCAAGATATTCTCAGAATAAAGTTGATCCCATTTTTTGGGTAAAAAAAACTGGTGAAAATAACTCCCTAATTAGCATCCGAAATGAAATTAATCCTTACCGTTTCACAAGCTACTTTACTTATGTATTGTTTATATGCTCTGTAAGTTTTATTGGTATAAAGTGCTTATTTATAAAAGGGCTGTAGTAGAAAGGGCTTGAACAAGTCACTAATCACGACTGTATGCATTTTTTTTATTTGGCTTAATGCCTCGACAACTAATGGCCATTGGCATGGTACAGTGGATTTTTCCAATCAGGTACCTACCTACTGTAATGGTAGTGTGTGTGTTGAGTAAATGTCTTGTTACTTACAAAAGTCGTCGTTGTTTTTGCAAAGAGGCGCTAATTGTATCCGAACGTCTAAAAAAGTTGTGATGATTTTTCACCGTAAAGTGCTTCATTTTTTGGTAATTTACGTTGAAATATTTGATTTGGAATTTGTCGAATAAGAATCTACTTTTCATTAGCACCAGTTCTGTTTATATTGGATCTACATACTTCATACATACACCATTTTTTTAAATTTTGTATACGCTATATTTTTTCTAAGAATATTTTTTCGATAAAATACTTAATTTTAGAGTTATTTGCGAAAATTCGTCTAAAAAGCTGTTTTTTTTTTGTTGAAAAATGAACATATTCACTCGCAAATAACTCAAAAAGTATTGATTTAGTGAAAAAACTCGATAGAACAAAAGTTACTTAAAATTAATCAGTTATCCATTATTTTGAATGTATGTTTTTTCACCTCCGAAGGGGTGGAACTCATACCCAGGGCAAAATCACATATCGACACAATATCCCTTTTTTTCTTTGGCATATTAGTAGCTACGGAATATTATTGAGAAGTTGTTGCGAAATGTAAAAAAGGAAAAATGATCTTTTTACATTGTCGTAATTTATTTTTGGTGTAACTACTTCCCAAAACAACATAAATATCTGTAAATTTGTTTTAATTAAATAGTCGATATAAAGAGGCCGCCTAGGGCCCCATGATGCCTTAAACTGTCACTGGCCTTATGCCATCTATCTTCGTTTACTCTGAAATAAATTTTGCGGAATTTATTTTAGTTAGCTGTTTGCTCAAGATTATCACAGTATAATATGAAGACGTTTTGGTGCATATCCTGGAATATCTGTATCCCAGACTTGTATGAATACTTGTCTCCTGAAATCTAAAATACAACGTACCAATAAAACCATAGAACATTATTACCCTATTTAAATAGGCAATTATTATCGTTAGTAATTTGGTAATGTGAACCCAACTCAAAATTGGCATAATATCATCCCCAATTTTGAGAGTATAATAGCATCAGCAGCAGAGTTCTAATACTAATTATATCGTTCTATTCTGTTTCAGGTAAGCCGCTGATAATAGGATCGCCTGCCCGTAATAATATCTATCTTCAAACTTGTTGTGGTATGTCATAATTTCTTTTATTTTTCACCATTATACCATCAAAAAAGACTGCTCTACTCTCCTACTGGTCTAAATGCTACTTCGCCTCGGGGGGTGATATTATCGGCTACCTAACTTGCGTCCATAGGCGTACAAAGGAAATTGTAAGGGAATAATTAATATATTTTAATTAAACTACATATTTATCCATAATATGGGAATTACCATTAGATTATTTTAAATATGATTAAATTATTATTCTCTAGGAAGTAGACAGAAAATTTTCTTAGTGGTATAATTACTTAAATAACATTATTAATCCGAATATCTTTAAATTTCGTAAATTATCCAGTTAGATTTATAGTTTCCCATTTTTGGTTTTTCGAAAGTACAACAAGCAATAGGACTTAAGTCCAAGACGTAAATCTTAGGTGACGCAACGTGATTGAAAGTAGAACCGGAAGTCGATATTTAAACTCTTCGTGTAACTTTGCGTCGATCGATATACGATTTCACTACTTTTTAGCCATTTTTGCTAAAATTCCGGTGATAACTTTTTAACTGGAAGTGATATTAAAATCGAAAGTATATATTTGTCCTCATTTTGCTAAGGCGCGTCGAATAATATGTCGCTTGCACTATTTCGGCTAACATAAAACAGTACTTCCGATTGCAACTTCCAAATTGGAAATCCGAGGTCAAATTTTTCATCTTTAATATCATCTTTGGGTTATAAGGTATCGGCTATAATATTCGACACCACATTTGTCACTCTATCAGTTTTAATAATGAAAGAGTTGTGTCCACGGACCGGCTGACGAACATATAGACACGAATAATAATTTAAGGTTTTCACCATTTTTTTAAATGTTGTAAAATGGGTGAACACAATACGACAATACCGAGACGCTGCTAACGCGTGTAGAACGTTCGAAAGAGAATAAGGATAAAAACAAATAGATAGATACAATGTTTTATATTAACATAGTCCACCACTTCTTAGGCTTAGGGCTCGGTATCCATTAGATCGTTGGCATCTACATTATCACTTAAGCCAACCCAACATTACCACCTTAAACGGTATTTGCTGGAGTCAGGCATTTTGTGATATATCCAGTACTCTGTACTCTCGGAGATTTCGTTAATTATAATCTTTAGAATATTTTATTTTGAATTCTTGTAATATGGCCGAAATACTTTTTTTCTTTAACTAGGTTGATTGTTTCTTCCTTTTTTTCATTCTATGAATACCCTCAATGGTCTCTCTGTAACTGACTGAGGTTATTTGATTATGACTGATATTTTTCGATACCTGCTCAATTCAAACGTTTGTATTTTCATTTATATCATTTCTGTCGTCATCCACGTCTTAATACCGTACGACACTGTACTAACACATCTTATTTTAGTATTCAAAGTTGAAAATGAATACCTAGTTTACGATAGCAAAACTCTTTTTTGCATTTTGTAGGTTTTTTAATGCTTTTGATTATTCTCCTAATAAATGTAAAATGTATATATACAACAACGAATACAAAAATGCAGACAAACGGCACGATTATGTTCAAAAAACAACAGTGCATAGGTTTCGCAGAAGACTTGGTGTTTATGACACGTTCAAGAATAGAACTTTACAAAATATTCTCAAAATTTAAAGAACCTAGAAAGTATGGCCTATAGTATGGACTATAAATCAAGAACAGAATCAAGCATAATATGTAAATGAGAGGGGAAAATATAGAACAAAATAAATGGATGACTCTAAGGACATATGAGAAAGTATAAATTTGAAAAGGTATCAGAACTTGAGTATCTTGGAATAACAGTTACAAATAGAGAAGGTGAAGAGAATGAGAGAGAAATAAATAAACGGTTGTTGAAATGTAGCAAAACAGTAGGATCATTAAACGCAATATCAAAGGCAAACAACGTGTCCACGATAGACCAACAGTGTTGGTAAAAATTTGGTAAAAGAAAGTTTTGAGAAAAATTTCTGTTGGTATATGGGAGGTTAACGGGGAATGGCGCAGAAGAACAAACCAGGAGGTAATGGATATGTATAAGAAACCCAGAATAACACACAAAATGAGGGCACAGAGAGTTAGATTATTAAAGATCTTTGACTCATTTTATTAAGGGACTACATTGAAGAAAAAGTGTGACAAAACCAATAAGAATAGCTAAATGCCTTAACGATACAATATGGATGAACAAATTCTCCAAAATGTAAACAAAGATACACCAATTCAAATCTGTAGCACTTAATCTAAGATAAGAAAAATATACTTACACATATTATATCTTAATTACAAATTCTAAGAAGAATATCAAGCGACATTGTTTAGCACACCAAGGAGTAATGAGATCAAAAATACATGCAAGAAAACAACTGACATCAGAAATGAAAAATTAAACACTTTCAAGAAAAAGAAGCGATATGTTTAAAATAGAAGGGAAAGAAGAAGTAAATACTCTTGAAAAATATTTCTAGATTTTGAATCTTTTCTTTTTAGGACATTTTTAGAATTATCCTGGTAGTTTGTCTGGATCTAGTTCTTTTTTTGTTTATTGTTTTTATTTAGCTTTGTGTGGTTATAATTTTCCATTTACAATCTAATTTGATAATACATATTCTTCTTTAGGTGAAGTGTTCATATTCAGACGTTGACCATCATCATGTTTACAATTTCCTGAAACCCTAAATAATTCTTCTACTGTGAAGCTACACCATTGTCTAATATTACGCAGCCATGAAAGTTTCTTTCGACCAATCCATCTCTTTCCCTCCACTTTTTCTTGTACTATAAGTCAAATCAGATGGTATTTAGGTCCTCGAATTATATAGCCGAAGTATTCTGTTTTTCTCCTCTTTATGGTGCTTATTAGAAAACTTTCTGGATTCATAATTTGAAGAACATCTTCATTGGAAGTGTGCGAAACTCACGATATCTTTAGGATTCGTCGATAACATCACAATTCGAATGCTTCTAATTTGTTTAGCATTGTGGTTTTTAACAACCATGTCTCACAGCCTACAATAGGATTGACCACACATAACATTTCAGGACCTTCTTGCGAATATTCATCGACAGATTTCTGTTACATAAAGGTCATAAAAGCCTTACGTGATATTTAGATCCTGGCTATTATCTCTTCACATACAGAGTTGGGATAAAGTATGGAACCAAGCAAATATCTTTGAAATGGAAAGAACAATATTTATGAAACTTTGCATGTAAATACAATAGTATGGTAGATTGCCATGATAATCTTGCGGGGTTGAAATGTCGAGTTGAAACACTGACTCTAACTTTATAACTTTATTTACGATTTACAACATCAATCAACATAAGGTTACTAAGATGTTGTTTCGCGGGGGGTCCTTTAGGACACCCTTCTCGCAGGAAGGCTCACTAGCATAGTAACGATCTGAATAATAACAATACTACAATCATTATCTCAATACCTCCGAGGGCTATTTATATCTCCTTATAATTTGAAATTTGAAAAGCAAAACTATACGTGAGCGTCTACGAGGTTGTACAAACAAAACTGCCTTAATCAACCTTCGTTTTGTTTGCATATTTAGAAACAATATCTTTTGTAACAACTGAAATTATTTAAAATTGTATACATCTTTTGATACATATTATATTATACAGTAAGAAGTTTTCCCTTACTGTACACAGTGACGCAAAAGGCATCTGATGCCATATTTTTTGTTACTACTCCACTTCCGGTTTCACCGGAAATACCCTTAACTTATTTACTTTAAATGTGACACCCTGTATATTTTTGCAGGTTTTAAAATAACTTGTTATTTTTAATTCATACATACCAAGTTTGGAAGAAAAAACTTTTAAAACAAGAAATAAATCTCTTTACAGTTAAAAAATAGGTTAATTTATTTACGTTAGACCAATGATATTAAAAATAAAAAAAAAATAATTTCAAATGTTGAAAATGTTTGCTGTTCACCTCCTGACAACGTGAAAGCTTATAAATAAATTAGTGACTCACTTTTTGCAAGATTTCTCCACGTATTCACATTCATCAATTATTCTTTGTCTCAAATCCTGCAAACATGTTGGTCGCCTAACGTAAACACGTGATTTTAGATAACCCCAAAGAAAAAAAAATCATAATTTCAAATGTTGAAAATGTTTGCTGTTCACCTCCTGACACCGTAAGAGCCTATAAATAAATTAGTGACTCACTTTTTGCAAGATTTCTCCACGTATTCACATTCATCAATTATTCTTTGTCTCAAATCCTGCAAGAATTTTGGTCGCCTAATGTAAACACGTGATTTTAGATAACCCCAAAGAAAAAAATCTAACGGGTTGAGGTCCGGAGAACGAGCGGGCCACTCTATGAATCCTCTACGTCCAATCCATCGATTTGGACAACTCACTTCCAAAAAATGAAAATTCACCATAACCGATTATCATTAATATTTCAATATGATATTTTTCACTTAAATGAACCACTTTTAATACAACTTATTTCTGTCAACTAGTTCAGTAACAGTTCTACCTACTATACTAAATTCAAATAAGTCATGCAGTGCATGTAAACAACGAGTTTAGTCTACAGTATAGATGATACTCGTTTATTTCCTACTACGTTGTATTAATACAAAAAATTATCTACAGACACTTTTTAACAAATTTTTTCTACCAAATTTGGTAGGTATGAATTAAAAATAACAAGTTTTTTTAAAATACGCAAAAATATCCAGGGTGTCCCATTTAAATGAAATAAGTTAAATGTATTTCCGGTGAAACCGGAAGTGGAGTAGTAACAAAGAATATGGCAACAGATGCCTTTCGCGTCACTGTACTTGCAGGCAAAGTTTCATATATATTGCTTTTTTCGTTTCAAAGATATTTGCTTGGTTCCATACTTTATCCCAACCCAGTATAGTCACAATTTAAATTTAATAATACCTACAGTCATACACAATCATCCAGCCTTCTGCATCCAAAGTTGAACATAGGCCTTCCCTAATTTCTTCCAGTTTTGTCGATCTTGGGTTTTCTGCAACCAATTACCAGCAATCCTTTTGACGTCGTACGTCCATCGTGTAGGTGGTCTACCTCTACTTCTTGTGTCTTCTCTTGGTCTCCACACTGTAATTTTTGGTAAATCATACACAATAATACATACAATCTATGAGGTCCTAATCTAAATTATTATTTTACATCTATGATTTACAAGATGGCATATGAGCTGCTATATTCTATGCTTATACCATTTCTCTGTTCATGCACGTTTTCATAAACTGTATTTCTGATATTATTGTAGATGTATTCTTTTTTTTTTTCATCATATAACTAGTCTACGTAACGTATTAACTTATTTGAGTGTGATAGATATAAATATTTATTTTTAAAACACTAAATCCTTCCTTATCAATCCAAACACTTGAGAGATATACAATCAATATTTATATAATGCCAGAATTATCACCATAATCTTCAGTTCGCTCGGTATTATTATCATCGATACATGTCAAGACTCTCAGCTCTGCCGTCGCATTAATCCCCGTCTCATTACTCGCCGCGAGCGCGCCCCTGATTCCATTTATAAAGGGTGGTTTCCTTTCATGATGAGACCAAGGACCCTAATGTTTAGTATTGCCAGTCATTTGCTACAACTTGGCGCGAGTGCAGCATAAAGTAGTGAGTTTTGTGTTCGCTATAAGGGCTGTTTGTGAATAATATACCGAATTAGGAAGTGTTAGCAAGTCCTAAGTCTTTGAAGTAAGTGAAATTTACAAAAGTTATGTTCAATGGCAGGAAAATGTTTCTAGCAACAAAAATTGTTTTAAGAATTTAGCTACTTTTAAGAATTTAGCAACTGCCAAAAGAAGAATATTTCAGGAAACACAAAAAATTGCTTTTATTAATGAATAATGGTTTAGGAGAAATATATTTTTTTGTAAACTGTCCATTTGAAGGAAAAATAACATCAAAATGATGTTATATTTCAGTACAAACTGTCTCCACAAGCTCTAAATTTTTTTGACCTAAATCCCTTTCAGTATTTTCTACCAACACTACATTGTGGTGTTAGTGTTTTCCTGTTATTTAATCCAAAACTAAGGATTATGATAATAAATAAAGACTAAACACCGTGCTTTGGTGCAATCCTACGTTTTTACAGATTTAGTCTGTCCCATGCATGTTCTAATACTGGTGTTTCTCTGTTTTCTTGTCCAACACTATTGATAGTGATAATAAATAAAGACTAAGCTCCAAGCTCTGTTGTAATCCTACTTTCATATATAATTTATCAGTCTATCCCATACCTGTTCTAACACTAGTTGTTATTCTCTCAAACATGCTTCTCACAATCTTCACATATTTGCCGGTAACTCATTTGTTCATCATCCACCATAGAAACAGATTATTTCTTAATATCAATAAACATCATATGAGCGGTTGTTTCCTTATTCCTTTGTGGTGTTTGTTTCCCGCTTTTTCGTTCTTCATTTAATAACTTCACAATTATAATTTAATACAGGTCGGGTTGAAACATTGTAAACAAAAGTAAATTTTTACACTTTACCAATGTCAGCATATACTCAAAAATTGTCCTATCTATTTATATATTCATGCCTGGTTGCACCAACAAATCTTAAGCGCTAGCTTAGCCCAGCTCAGCTTATAGATAGAGCCGCCTTAAGTCTCACTTAAGCCAGTTTTACGTTGCACCATAATTTTAGATTCTTATCTAAGCAATTCACGTGGCAATCCATTGTGACAAGCTGAAAATTGATCTAAGACTCAATGGTGCAACGCTTATGTTTCGTAAGCTGAGCTTAAAACACGTCTTAAGCTTAAGATATGTTGGTGCAAGCAGGCATAAGTCGGTTATGCCTGGTTGCATCAATAGACCTTAAGCTTAGCTTAAAACCTGGCATAAGTTCAGCTGACGAAATATATGCGTTGCACCATTGAGTCTTAGATCAATTTTCAGCTTGCCACGATGAATTGTCACATGGATTGCATCTTAAACTTCTTCTCAGTTAAGACGTGCTTAGATCAAAATCGAAAATTATGGTGCAACGTAAGTGAGACTTAAAGCGGCCCTACCTATAAGCTGAGCCAGCTGGGCTAAGCTGGAGCTTAAGATTTGTTCACTTCGTTTATCAACATTTTTTATAATATCCCGTCTTGGCATCGAACTAAATCTAATGAACTAAATAAAAAAAGAATGTGTGTGTACTTTGTACGCACGTAAGAAGTTATACTTCTTGCCTGCAAAGGTAAAAGAGTAGGTATATGTGAAAAAAGTGAGGTTTGAGATAAATGACTTTTTGTTCTTTTATTGTGCCGTTTTGTCATTTATAAAGTTAGACAAGTGAAATTTGGAATATAAAAAAAGTATGTTATTATAATAATTATTACAACAGCAAATAGGTATAGTGTTTTTAAATGTGCTTGTAAAATGACATATACTGTTTTACCATTTTTCCAATATACCCAAAGAGTATATAAAAGACTTTATACGTATATACTGTCGGGGGAGATAAAAATTCCCATTGGAAGAGTATATGAAATGTTTATACTATTTTACCGTTGGAATTGGGACACCGTTTTTATGAAATATGTTACCGTAAAACAGCATATACCACATATATCCTGTTTTACCAGTAGAGTTTAAAAAAATAGATATAACATAATACCAGGGATAAGCAGTGTATGACGATGTATACTATTCTGCCTTTGTAGAGTTTGTCGAATATACTGTTTTACCATAGCAAAGACGCAAGTACACGTACTCATATACTGTTTTACCAGTGTCACATTTTGAAAACTAAATGAGATAGAAATAAACTAAAAATTGCATAAGAAAGAGCGGAAAAAATAACCCAGTTTCGGCGGCAAATTCAAAAATCGATTTTTTTCACATATACTGTTTTACCTTGGCAGGCAAGACTTATATTATATGATTTCAACGAAATGAATATACTTTTAACAGGTTATTTGTATTTTATTTAAAGATTAAACCAATTTTTACTTACTTCTTTCCAAAAATTTTTATTAAAACAATACCAAAAATAAAAAAAAACACGGATTCGAATCGGGGACCACTCGATCTCCGGTCACACGCTCTACCACTGAGCTATACTCCCTCTGCTTTGACAGGTTACAAGATTTCTCATACATACTGACAAATTTAATAGACCAAGTGAAGTATACAAAAATACCTAAATATACTTACTATTATTATAAAATATCTTATTTCCGAGGAAGACAAATCCAAAGACACAAAAATTATAATAAATATATTTACTAAAAACACTAATAATATATTCTTTTCACGCACACCTTATTTGCGCTACATAAAGATGTAGCGACTAATACCATACTGTCGGTGTGCGCATGCGCCAGGGAATGTAAAAATTCACCCTCGTGCCTAAAGAAGTAGAACTTCAAAAATCTGTGTGTGGATATTCCATACCTGTATTTTTAATTGGCTGCGTTATAACGAAAATTGAATATGTTATTGATCTGCCTTGCATACTGCAAATAATAATTCGGGTTTATTCCCATGAACTGCAAGCAATTGGACTTTAAGTCTTAGTTTTTCATAAAATGTGACCGAAAGCAAAACCGAAAGTCAATATTTGAACTCTTCATGTAACTTTGCATCGATTGATATACAATTTCACTAATTTTGAGTCCTTTTTTCAAAACTTCCGGTCATAAATTTTTAACCGAAGTAATGTAAAATCTGGAAGTATACTGTGTGCTCGTCTTGATAAGGTGCGTCGAATAATATATCGCTTGTACTATTTTAGCTACTTTAAAACACTATTTAAAACATTTTTTTTAATATAAAACAGATGGAAACCAGAAAATGTTCAGTTTCCCGGAATGTCTTGTTTTCTATACGGAAGAATAGGTTTTATTATTAAGGGAAACAAGCAAAATGTCAGAAAACATACCAAACACTTCATTTTAGAATGTAGTTTATATATTCTCTGTTTTTGTTTAATATAAACTGTTTTATTTTTGTTTTAAACGAAATATGCTAATAAACTAATTTAAATTGCAGGTTCTTGAACTATTAAAAGTTCGAAACATAAATTATAGAATGTATTTAATTTAAACATCAATTAGCGATTTAACGTTGAAAATGAAACAAAACGGAACTAACAAACTTAAACTAATTAAACAACTGGTGAAACTATAAATAACAAAATTTATTATTAAAACTTTAAAATATACTTATAGAGAAAGCAAAACAACTGCTTTCACATACCTACCTGCATTAACACTTCGTTGGTAATAAATATGTTTATACAGGGATGTCAATTCTTAATCGAAATTATCAATTTCCGGTATTATTATCATATTTGTTTATTACTGGACAGTTAGGTCCAGCGCTCACGGCACAATTGTTTTAAAACAACAGTTAAAAAATAGTTTCACCTTCAATCGGTTTTCAACCACTTTAGAACTTAAATAAAACACTTCTCTACCCACGGGGTGACTGGTTTTGTATCAGTTGGGTTATAATACAATGTTATAATCAACTATTTATAATGGGAAATAAGCCACAATTTTACCAAAAAACGATTTTATTAACGTTTCGAAGCCCAAATCGGGTTTCGTTGTCAAAATTCAAAATACTACTAAAATAAACAAAAATGTTGTTGCTAAGTAAAAAAATTCTTCTAATAATTTATTTAATCTGACTCATTTATATTGGCAATTCAGACGTACATTATACATTTTAAAGTAGAAGACTTTAAAATGATATCGTTTAAAAGAATATCTGTCACAAAGAATATCATAGCATGTGATCTGTCTTTAAAAAGACAACCAAATGCAACGATGACAGTAAAATTCTCGTGTTAGAGATTCCATAGTAAATCACGAGGGAAAACCAGGAAAAAACCTCGTGATACTATCCCGACATCGTAATTATTTGGTCTTACATTTAATTTACTTTCCAAAAACTAATACCAAATTCTGACTTTAATATGTTTAAATTATAAATAATATTAATAATACGTAGATATACAATAAGTAATACTAAAATATAAAATTTGTACTAACTCGATATGTTATTGACTTACTAATCATGGTATTTTCTTTCTATTGACTTTCTCTTTCAATATGGGTAACCACATCCTAATGCATTCTACCGAGGAATTTGCGACAAAATTGGTTTCATTTAGCATAATTAGATCCGCTTCTTTGATTTTTCTCTTTTTACTATCTGATTCTTTCAGGACTATACTTGAATCTCTCTTGAATCACATATACTAATATATGTCTGAATTTCCGATATAAATTAGTCAGATTAAATAAATTATTAGAAGAATTTTGTACTAAGCAACAACATTTTTGTTTATTTTAGTAGTATTTTGTATTTTGACAACGAAACCCGATTTGGGCTTCGAAACATTAATAAAATCTTTTTTTTTGTGAAATTGTGGCTTATTTCCCATTATAAATAGTTGATTATAAAAATGCCACAAGGAAATAGCTTCAGAACAACATTAATACAATGTTAAATGTTGCAAAATGGTGGTCACATAAAGATAACTTTAAAAAATTAGCTTTCAAATTAGTTATTCAGTTTTTCTGAAAAAAAAATCAATGATTTTTTCACATAATCATAAGTATATTTCTCGGCTACCATTAGACACTGAGACCTTTTCAGATCTATTGTAGTCTTCTAGCCCTAGATTACATTCTTTAGCCTGGCCCTTTATAAAGTTATAATAACTTCGAGACTTCTATGTAGCTCTTTTGTGCCCTAATGACTTAGCCCTTGTCCATATGAGGGCGGTTTCGTACACATGAGAGCAGTTGACTGGCGGTCCCATTCCATTCCTCCCCTAGTTAACTTACAACTGCCACAGTTTGACAACGGAGCGGTTGCATGTGTACGATTCCATTTGTTCCTTGGCAACTTAAACCGCGGCGGTTGGGTTTTTCAGGTAAACCGCGACGTCGACGTTGGCAAACCGCCCTCATGTGGACAAGCGGTTAGCGAACCTACTATGGTTTTGACTGTTTTCCTGTCTTGTAGTTCTTTGCCGGTAACTTTTCTTCGCTAAGGAGCTTTTCTTCGTTAATGCAGAGGACCGCACATTTGCCCGGCAGTCACTGACAATAAATCTCCTGTGTTGTTTCTTCTTCTAGTTGACAAACTCTATATAGGTCATCATCTGCCCATCCCATCAGCTTTAACTGCCTATTCATCTCACAGTGCCCTACTGACCTAGAGAACCTACTATGGTTTTTGACTGTTTTCCATTCTTTGCTTATTAGGTCTACCGTAAATTTTGGCGGATGCACTAGAATGAACTGTTTCTCTTGTCTCTTCTGGTAAATGCCTCCACCGTTCCAGAGATTTGTAATCTACCCGCTTTCTTGTAGTTGTTTTTGTTACTGCCTTTGCAATTCCGCAGAAGGGTTTCGGTCAAACGAATGGCATTGATGAACCTTGTTTGGACATTTCATTGTCTTTATGACCCTCATGCGCAGGCTACCGTAGCTTGCACAGTTTCCTAGTTTATTTTGGATCACCCACACAATACCAAACTAGCTTAGAATTGACCTCTACAGAATTGAGTGCCTTGAGCGCTGCCTGGCTATCTGTGAAGATGACAATTGAATGGAACGTTCTTTCCTGCCTCTCTATTTCTTCCACTCAGTAATCATCAATCATCGATCAGCCCTGATTTGTCCAATGTTGAATATAGGCCTCCTCCTTCCATCTTCTTCTGTTCTGCGCCTCTACTATCCAGTTGATCACAATTCTTTTGAAGTCGCAGGTCCATGGCGTTGAGGGTCCGTAATCTGTCCACAATAATGGATGGCCGTTATTTCCATCTGGAAAACTGTGATATACTTAGATAGACTAATCGGGAAATGTATCCCTTGCTTTGTCCCTACTATACTGGCTCCTACACCCACTGATGTTTTTGAGTCATCAGTGTACCAGGTAGCTTCCACTTGTATGAGTATACCTTCCTTCCAGCCTTCACTGCCTGAAATTAATTTTGAATTTCGTGTCAAAGCTATATCTCATAGCTGTTGCATCGATGGGTTGTCCCATTGCAATATCTGCTTTTAGCTCCTGTATTAGCTTTCTATTGTCAGTACTATGTAGTGACATGAGCGCCTAACTTTTATGGTGTTTACTAGTCTTGCTGTTACATTTCTATATAATTTTTTGTATAATATCTATATGAGTATATGTACCGGGTGTCCCAATAAGAATGGCTCTCGGCCATATCTCAGGAACGGTTTATAGTAGAGCTTTGAAATAAAAATTTTTATAACAAAAGTTGCCTCAGGAAAAGCCTGGAAATTATTTTCATAATTGTGGGTCCACCGCTAGAGGGCGTAATTGAATATAAAAAAATCTAAATTTTACAAAATTTTCCTAATGAAGGGGCACTGGAAATCCGATTGTTTTATTCTTCATCAAATTTTGCGCATGTTTGATTTAACAAGTTTAACTCTACCTTTGCAAATAAGAGGTGGGGGTGAGTGGGAACCTTGTTATGAAAAAATGGCTGTAAGTCCGGTTCTGCTAAATCAAATTTTGAAAACTGGGTCTTGTTGAAGACAGATCTTTTTCTTCAATGTAAGCGTGATAATTTTGAACCATCCTAATAAGTAATAAGCCAGCTGGGAGGCGTTATTTAATTTTTTTCAGATATCTAGTTTTCTTTGGAAAATATTAAATACAAGTATGCATTTTTAATCATACTTTATAAAATTAGATTAAATTAGCAATAGAATAGCGAAAACCGCATGTCGATACCTTTTGTCTATCTCAAGATATCTCGAGAAACGTGTAAATTTTATACATAACTGTTACTATCACCGGTAAACTAAGTTAATGAAAAGTAGTGTGCTGTGGAAAAAAACAAAATAACATTTTCCAGATGTCAACGTATAAAAATATAATTAATTAAGACAACAATATAAAGAGAAACAATACTATTAAAATTAAATATAACACAGAACAAAAAGAACTACTTAGTGACGACCTAAATATTCAAATTGTTGCCCATCATATACTACTCTAGAATACATTATCCAGAGAATACTAAACGCCATTCAAAGCATATCGAGAGCAGAAATTGAGACTGCTGTTCAATCTACTCTTGAAAGAGTAAATGTTTTCAACGAAAATGATGGGCAAAAATTTGAACGTTTATGTCATCACTAAATAGTTGTTTTTATTTCTTTGTAATAGGGCTTTTCAACGCTTCTCATTTGTTTCGAGCCTCTGTCATATGCCGTATAATCCGTGTATAATATTAATATACGAGATATGAACGCGGCTCGAAACAAATGAGAAGCGTTGAAAAGACCTAATATACGTTGACAGCTGGAAAATGTTTCTTTGTTGTTTCCATAGCACACTTCTTTTAATGAATTATTTTGTTTACCGGTGACAGTAACAGTTATGTTTTTAAATTTACACGTTTTGTAAGATATCTCGAGATAGAAAAAAGGTATTAACATGCGGTTTTCGCTATTCTGTTGCTAATTTTGTCTAATTTTGTAATATGGTATTAAAAATGCATGTTTGTATTTAATATTTTCCAAGGAACACTAGATTTCTGAAAAAAATTAAATAACGCCTTCTAGCTGGCATATTACTCAGTAAGTTGGTTCGAAATCATAACTTTTACATTGACGAAAAAGATCTGTCTTCAACAAGACCAAGTTTGCAAAATTTGATTAGGCAGAACCGGACTCACAGCCAGTTTTTCATAACAAGGTTCCCACTCACCCCCACCTCTTATTTCCAAAGGTAGACCTAAACTTGTCAAATCAAATATGCGTAGAATTTTATGAAGAATACGAAGATCGGATTTCTTGTGCCCCTTCATCAGGAAAATTTTGTAAAATTTAGATTTTTTAATTTTTGATATTCAATTACGCCCTCTAGCGGTGGTCCCATAATTATGAAAATAATTTCCAGGCTTTTCCTGAGGCAACTTTTGTTATAAAATTTTTTATTTCAAAGCTCTACTATAAACGGTTCCTGAGATATGGCCGAGATCCATTCTTATTGGGACACCCGGTACAGTAAAACCTCCGTTAACCGAAACATCGTTTAACCAAAACGGCTGGCAGTTTCAATAATTTTGTCAATAAAAAGTAAATTTTTATAGCAAAATGGAAACAATTTAATGTTAATTTGTCAACATTGACTTTTGTCAACATTTGTCAACTTCTATACAACTAATAGGAACTAAATATACAACACACTACGAAATCACCCCTTAGTCTTTTTTTAATACCAACTTTGACCAAGAAAACAATGTTATTTTTAACCGAAATTCTTGTTATCCGAAACCGCCTCCCCCCCCCCATTATTTCGGTTAACCGAGTTTTTACTGTATATGTATCTTATAAATTCTTTATTTTTGTTACTGTGTGCTGACTCATTGTCTCTCTAAGGATTGTGTTTATTATTTTTATACGAAAGCTATAAGTTTTACATCACTGTCAGTCCTATTGGCATACCGGCGTGATGTAAGTTTATAAACACATTATTACTTTTCATTTTATAATGTGAGAACGTAAAATATTTCTTATCTATTATAACGATAACATTGCTCATAAAATTCCGTCACTTCAAAGCCTGCATACATTTCAAATACTTTCTTCTTTTTCGGTATTTTACACCATTTGTGGAATGCGACTGTGATTTTCTGACTTTACGCTATTTGTAATACTTTAAAACGGCTATTATAAATATTTGGCTTTCGATTAGAAACATCAATTTTATCTTGAGCGGGTTGTACCAGGCTTATCTTTTTTTTTGTATCGAAATATTGGGTCTTTCCCTTTTCGGTAAATTAGATCCTCTTTGAATTTTCTTTTTAAAATGTAAATCAATAATCTCTAGTTAAATAATCTGTAGGTTGTTAGCTATGAACAAGCTAACAATCTTAGGGTACAACCCATTAAGATAGGCAAAATGCCCCTCACTTTTAGAATTCAATTTTTTTCATTTTATTACGTACTATGCTATTAAAAAATTAAACAATTTTAGTCTGCCATGCCACCCCAGGTCCCCTAACCCCTAAAAATTATTTTTTCAATTTTATATTTTTTTCGGTGGGTTGCAATAAATTTAAAAATGTCAAAAAATTCAAACGCCTAGTTGAGGCTTTTACAAAACTTGTCTATTTTTTATAGACCCGAAGGTGGAGTGTACAAAACCTAAAAATGCATTTTTTGCGAAAAATAGTTTTGTTTTGGTGATGGCTGCATGTCTTTTTTTTATTATGTGTATTTTATCAGAAAATATATGTCTGATTTTTTCAAATTTTTTCGTTACGTGCCTCTTTCAAAAATCGGAGGAAAAACTGTTTTTGTGGGTTTTGGGTGATTTTCACCATTTTATAGACTTTAAAATAGATAAATCAAGGAATTTTATAGCTTATTTATAATTTGAAGTAACTTCTTTAAACCTCCCAAAACCATGTTTTTTTAAAGATTTTTAAGGGTTTTTGAGAGTTTTGGTGGATAAACTTCAAATTATAAATAAGCTAAAAAAACCCTTGATTTGATCTCTTTTGAAGTCTATCTATATATAATGGAGAAAATCCCCTAAAATCTAAAACCATTAAAAGCCAGTTTTTTTGGATTATTTAAGGTTGCGGTCTTATTTTTGAATCACATAGAACGTAAAAAAATGAAAAAAAATAAAATTCTGAGGCTGAGTGCATTTTGCTTATTTATTTATTATTTTTCATGTGTTATATTGTTTGGCCCCGGTGCAGGTTTTGTATATATTGTTCGAAAAATAGAGTAATTGTTTTTTCGTTCGTAGTTAATTAATGTGTAGAATAAGAAGTAAGATAGCAACAATATTTAAACCTTCTAACAAAATATGGGCGTGGCACGTTCGATTCAATTAAAATTATTTTCCTAAGTAGTTTATTGTAGTTTTCCAGCTTTTTCTCACTTCTTGAGAGACTATTTGTGTCTTCAATATATTTTATATTGCTGCTATTTCTTCTACATGTCATATTAATTTCATGTCCTTGTTTATTTAAGTATACAACTAAAGCTCACACTGTAGTAATTGCACAAACTGGTTTATAGCATATTTAACCCGTTAATAAGTTTTAAAAATGCCGTTCCAAATTCGAAGAAAGTTGTGTATGTATCAAGACAACGATATAAACATAACCGTTTCGCCTAAGATAAGATTAATTAACGTTAGTTTTAATTGTATGCAATAGAATTGGAAACGCTTGTTTACTATTTGGTGAACGTAAATGGATTATTATGTGTCGGTATGTACATAATGTATTAAAAGAAAATGTAATAAATGATTCGTGGCTAGCTTGATTGATATATGGCTGTTATTATTTGTTAGCCAATAGTTCTAGATTTTTACGACGATGATGTTGTATACGGACTTACTAGCAAAGGTGTTTTGTATTTTGGTTTTATTTGGTTCTTTTTTACCAAGCATTAATGGATTGAAATACAAATAACAAAAAGAAACTGATGCTTCACTTTTGTATTTTTCTTGTTCCTCTGATGATTATCACAACCCAAAATTGCAATATATACATTGACTGGTGATGAATTCTGATTCATTATTAGAGGATGTGTGGGAAACAGTTGGGAAATCGGACATTTTTAATTCCATTGATCTATAAAGATTGAATTATGTGATAAAAAATATAAATAAGCACTACTATTGTGACATAATCATGTCACATACTGTTTCAGCTCCCGGCCTAACAGACCCGAGTTGTTTACCAAGTAACCGTTTTTTATGATTTATGATGTTCTATTCCTTCTTGACTTTTGGAGTAAATTATTTCTTGTTTCTTGTAAATACTATTCGAGATGTTATTTATTTCTAGAACATTGAATGTTGTAAAATACACTCACCGGCACAAAAAAACCGCCACCCCAAAAAATGGGTCATTTTTAATGTCTTGTATTTCCTAAACCTGATGTCCGATTTAAGTAATTCTTTTAATATGTTATAGCCTTTTTCTTTAGCATTATCGCTGTAATAATATTGTTGCTAGACAGGTACATTGTCATTGTATACAGGGTGTACGAATCAAAAGGTGTTTTTTTCTCAAACTTAGGAACACCCTGTGGAATGTTCTAGCTTTTATTAAATACTGAAATTAAAACCCAACTATAGCCTCAGGTTTTCTTAATATTATGTTTTTTGTTTCATTCGCTTATGTTGGATAATAAAAAAGTTAGGCACTTTAACAACTACCCCTGTTTTTCGTCAATACAGGGTGTTTTTAAATAAGTACTTCAAACTTTAAGGGGTAATGCTGTATGATAAAATAATGACAGTTTGCTTCATAAACGTATGCCCGTAAATGCTTCGTTTCCGAGATAGGGGGTGTTGAAATTGTTCTTACAAACTGACGATTTATTTATTGCTCTAAAACGGTTTGTGGTATGAAAATGAAATTTGGTAGGTTTTAAGAGGTAGGTATTGCGCATTTTTTGGCATACAATAAGAATTTTATATTCACCATTGGCGTGCATACGGGTATAAACATTTTAGATAAATCCCGTATGCACGTCAGTGGTGAATATAAAATTCTTAAATGTATACCAAAAATGCGCAACAACTGCCTCTTAAAATCTACCAAATTTCATTTGCATATCACAAACCGTTTTAGAGCAATAAATAAATCGTCAGTTTGTAAGAACAATTTCAACACCCTCCTATCTCGGAAACAAAGCATTTGCGGGCATACGTTTATAAAGCAAACTGTCATTATTTTATCATGCAGAATTACCCCTTAAAGTTTGCCGTACTTATTTAAAAACACCCTATATTGACGAAAAACAGGGGTAGTTGTTAAAGTGCCTAACTTTTTTATTATCCAACATAAGCGAATGAATCAAAAACAAAATGTTAAGAAAACCTGAAGCTATAGTTGGGTTTTAATTTCAGTATTTTATAAAAGCTAGAACATTCCACAAGGTGTTCCAAAGTTTGAGAAAAAAAACACAGTTTGATTCGTGCACCCTGTATACAATGACAATGTACCTGTCTAGCAACAATATTATTACAGCGATATTGTTAAAGAATAAGGCTATAACATATTAAAAAAATTACTTAAATCGGACATCAGGTTTAGGAAATACAAGACATTAAAAATGACCCATTTTTTGGGGTGGCGGTTTTTTCTGCCGGTGAGTGTAGTAGGTTTTTGTAATTAGCAGGGCAGTTGTGAATTTAGAAACATCGGTGTACTTTGGTATATAACGTGCGCGGTATATTTTTAAATTTGTAATTAGATAAATTAGTAGATTTGGTGTAATAAATAAATTAGATATCGTAGTTTGTAAAAGAAAGGATATATAAATTCAGCGTTATTCATTTGTTTGGAAGTAAGTTATTAAAAATAAATAAAGTCGACTAAAATTAAACATTAGTGCCTAAAAGATCATAAAAAAGTCAAGTTGTGTAACACTATTAACAAGATGGATGGATCAGTTGTAAATATGAACAAATCAGAATATACATGTTCAAACTTACAATATGGAATCAGTCATTATTAGAAAACCGGAGGATACTGATATTTACGATAGTCCATAAGTTCTCCATGCAATAAAAGTTCTCTATACAATAAAGGTTGGAATTGAAAGGGTCTAATTGGAATTGGAAATATGTTGCTCAGGATAGAGACCGATGGAAGGAGTTGGGAGAGGCCTATGTCCAAACGTGGACGATAGAAGGCTAAGAAGATACAATAAAGGTAAAGGTATATTTTCTATCATGTATAAATAAAAAACCATGGCTAAAAGCACACCCCAAAGTTTTACAATGGATTTCAGAACCAAATCGACAAAAATTGGGCATATTAAAGTTTATCTTACAGGAAATAGACTATAATCTCACTGACTTCATTTCAGTAAACCGAGCAGATACTGTAGAATAGTGTTCAGCTTCAGCAGAACACTGAATTGGGGCCTTGATCTGAAAGAAACCAGATACGGAAAAGAGGAAAGGGCAAGGTTCTCTATATGACAAATTCGGGTACACATGAATAAACATGATACTCCTAACTTACAAAACGTACTTACGTCAGCTGATTGACTGCGAAGCAAACATTTGCTCTCTGCTTAGTCATGATCTAATACACTAGATTGCTACCTTTGAAAAAAAGAATTCTATAGAAAGTAAACTGTAAACGTAGTTATCCATACCATACATGAGAGAATCTACTATCTGATGAGTTACACGTTAGATACTAGTCGTGGTCAAAAAGTCAGAATCTAAGATATCATAAATACTCCCTGGTCAGATATTGACAATGTATTAGTCAGACGAACCAAAAATGAACTTCCTCAATTCTTTACGAGTTCTTGATGTCCGTCAGCAACGATGTCGCTGACGATTACACTGATATATTGATATGATAGACCAGTGCAGATAGCTCTAAAATGTACCAAAAAAATAAAAAATTAATAGCAGGATGAGACCAATTCCAAATGAAAGTACACATATTAGATAACATATGGAACATTTTTCACCAAATCTGGATGAGGGGAACTTGGGTTGGGGAGCGTTTTTAGGGGTGAAAACGGTTAATTACGATTTGCGGCAAAACGGCACATCCTATCGAAAAATGTTAAATTGCAAAGTTGTAGGCAATGAAAAAATCTACAACTTTTATAAATAAACATTTTTCACATAACCTCAAAATATCCGAGAAAATCGGAAAATTCGATGTTTTTGATTTTATTTTTTTTCTCACTGAAAATAAAAATTTTCTTTTACCAAATATGGTGGAAACTTACCTCTTTCTGTCTCAAACACGCTGTAATTTTTCTGTATAAAAATATTTTTTAAAACTCTTGTTTTTTTATGTTTAAGGTAAAATGTAAGTATTTTTTCAATTGAAAAATCTCCCGAAATTTTTTTAGCTTTTTTAAAGAAGTTGGCATTTTTTTTGTTTATTGAAACCTCTATTTTCTGATGGTGTAAAAAAATATATACGTTACTGTGGAAAATTTTGTCACAAAAGCCAAAAATCGGAAATTTATTTTCAGCCATTCACCATTTTCAGATTCTCAGACGTAATATAAGTTGCATAGCGAGCAGGCGCGGCGCGGCGTCTGGCTGGGCTGCACCTACTCGCTATGCAACTTACATTACGTCTGAGAATCTGAAAATGGTGAGGGGTTGAAAATAAATTTCCGATTTTTGCCTTTTGTGACAAAATTTTCCACAGTAACGTATATATTTTTTTACACCATCAGAAAATAGAGGTTTCAATAAACAAATAAAATGCCAACTTCTTTAAAAAAGCTAAAAAAATTTAAGGAGATTTTTCAATTGAAAAAATGCTTACATTTTCCCTTAAACATAAAAAACAAGAGTTTTAAAAAATATTTTTATACAAAAAAATTACAGCGTGTTTGGGACATAAAGAGGTAAGTTTCCACCATATTTGGTAAAAAAAAATTTTTTTCAGTGAGAATAAAAAATAAAATCAAAAACATCGAATTTTCCAATTTTTTCGGATATTTTGAGGTTATGTGAAAAATGCTTATTTACAAAAGTTGTAGATCTTCTTATAGCCTACAACTTTGCGATTTAACTTTTTTCGATAGGGTGTGCCCTTTTGCCGCAAATCGTAATTAACGGTTTTCACCCCCTAAAAGCGCTCCCCCAACCCATGTTCCCCTCATCCAGATTTGGTGAAAAATGTTCCACATGTTATCTAATATGTGTACTTTCATTTGGAATTGGTCTCATCCTGCTATTAATTTTTTATTGTTGTTTTGCTATTTGCACTGGTCTATGAAGGAAACTCCGCTATTTTGTCATTAATTATGTACAGTGTAGGAAACAGAGGTTGAATCTCGCAAAATAGACACAAGTCCGGTTTTATTTTTTTTTTCTAGTATATCAAGGGATGCTTCTTATGAGACAAAAAATTGCTTAATAGTAAAATGAAGAGGACCATATTTCCTACTATTTATTTCCCGACAGCATATGTCTATCACCCACCGTTTAGCGGGGGCGGCGCCCCAAAGTTGACAAATTTTTAAAAAATATGTTTCTAAAAACATTATTTTTCCCTAACTGTAATGAAAATTAAGGAGAAACCCTGCGGCAATTAATCACAAATAAGTGGCTGATTTTTTGGTATAGGTATCATTTAAGGGCAATTGCAAATTTTTAAATTACAGGGTGTTACATTTAAAAAAAAAACCTTTTTATCCATCTGAACCGCCTATGCTAGAGTAAAAAAACTTTCAGTGATTTTCCAGGTACTGGTGTTATTTACAAATTTCTATAATGCACCCCCATTTTTTTCCGGAACCACCCCCAAAAAAAGGAGAATTAATAAAGAAAGTGATTTTCTTGGAATGCTTCACACACCATGCCCTTTATTAAAATGCTTTATATACCATTTTGTGCACGTTATTATTACCCATGCATGGATACCAAAAGCGATTTCTTGATGCAACCCCTGTAGCCAAAAAAATAAATAAATTGGGGGTTGAAAAAAAATATTTTTGCTTTTTGACCCAGATGGACATATGTTCCATCAATGGGGTTTTTCATAAATATCTACCCCTAGTAGGAAACTACCCCTATCCTTGAAAATAAACTGCAGAAACTACCCCTATCCCTTGGAGAGCATGTTTTTACGATTTTCTCATTACCTATGCATTTTTTAAAACAAAACTTATAAAGAATTAAAGACCATTATTTTCTCTACAAATAAGGTCGTATGCACTTTTTTTGTATAAGCAACCGTTACGGCACAGTGGCGCCGTAAACCTGAGAAATGCTTTGGCGGGCTCCAGTTTTGGTTTTTTTTCGTCCCCTATTCATTTTAGTCTATGCATATTTTATTTTCTTTGCACCCTAAAGCCACAGTGGTGGCCCAAAATCAATTTTTGATTATTTTCTTTATTCATTCTCCTTTTTTTTTGTGTGGTTCCGGGGAAAATATGGGGGTGCATTATACAAATTTGTAATAACACCACTACATGGATAATCGCTGAAAGTTTTTTTACTCTAGCGTAGCAATTTTCATTACAGTTAGGGAAAAATAATTTTTTAAAAACATCTTTTTTAAACATAAAATCCTTTATAAAAGGTATATTTGTAACAAATCTCCTTTTTTAATATTTTGCGTTGGAAGGTGTTCTTTAAGTTGACTGGAACATTTTTCGGAGTTTTGACAATGCAAAATTTAGGAAATACATTGTTGTTAATACACTGGGAGACATCTTTTGGTGGCTAGACGCATGTATTGATTAGCCAAGTTGACCATACCGTCAATTTACAAATCCACGAGGAAAAATTTCCTGTAGTTGGCTGTATACCATTACAAAAACATAAAATCCTTTGTAAAAGGTATACAGCCAACTACAGGAAAATTTTTCCTCGTGGATCTTTTTTAAAAATTTGTCAACTTTGGGGCGCCACCCCCGCTAAACGGTGGGTGATAGACATATGCTGTCGGTAAATAAATAGTAGGAATTATAGTCCTCTTCATTTTACTATTAAGTATTTTTTTTGCAAAACGTACAGGAAGGTCTACGTTTCGCAAAAACCACAAATTATCCCCTTTAAAGGAATGAAAAGGGGGGTTCCGGGGCGAAATTTTTCAAGAAAAAGTTACTCTCATAATAATCACCCCTTGATATACCAGAAAAAAAAAACAAAACCGGACTTGTGTCCATTTTGCGAGGTTCAACCTCTGTTTCCTACACTAGTAGCGCACTTGGTGCTTTGCATGCGAATAGACAAGAACCAATTTTTTGTGGTTTCACAATTCCTTTCTCCATAGAAAGTACCAAATAATATCATATAAAAAAAATCTGAAAAGAACCATCTACCAACAATATGACATCTTCTCTACTATGCCCTTCCCCCTCGATTTAATCGACACCATTTCATCCAACCACCAATGGAGCACCATTCCATCCAACTAAAAGGTCCATACCACCACTATCAAAATTCACGCCCTAGAGATATCGAGTATGCCTAAATGGGATACAAGCAAGTTAATATGACATCTACAACAAAGAAATATTCATCCAAGAGAGAATAGAAGCATTATGCTTCTGTCTCAGCTTTCCCCTTTTCAGGGGTACCTTTTCCTTATCCTTCTTCGCAACTCATATCTGTCCTTCATTTAAACTTTTCTCTCTCAAGTGCTCTACCACACAGTCCTTCCATCTTTTCCTTGATTTTCCTCTACCTCTCTTTCCCTCAACGTTTAACCGCTCTATACTTCGTCGAGAGAACGGAAGTATGAGTGGAATTAAATAAGACCCAGATTTGTTTCAGGTTTACTGATCCATAGGAAATGTATAATTTGACCAAAGCAATCTTCGAAAAATCAGACATGATTTGAAAATCAGACATGATTCGAAAAATCAGACATGAAAAATCAAAAAATGCCAGACGAATGGAGAAGCAGTATACTGGTACCTGTTTACAAAAACAAGGGAGATATACAACAATGTTTAAACTGTATAGTTTAAACTATACAACTGCTTAGCCACACCATGAAAATATGGGAAAGAGTAATTGATAGACGGATACGTGAAGAGACCGAAATATCCGAGAATCAATTTGGCTTTATGCAGGGCAGATCAACAGCAGATGTAAGTTTCATTTTAAGGCAGTTGATGGAAAAATACAGGAGTAAAGAAACAAACGCTGATATGGTATTCATTGATCTTGAGAAAGCATATGATAGAGTAATAGAGTTCCTCGAGAGATTCTGTGGTGGGCACTCAATAAGAAAGGAGTCCCTGGTGAATATGTAAAGATTGTGAGGGATATGTATGAGGGAGTAACGACTAGTGTTAGGACAAGTGTGGGAGAGACTGATAAATTTCATGTGAAAGTAGGATTGCACCAAGGCTCTGTGCTTAGTCCGTATTTATTCTCATTATTTTTGGACCAGATAACAACTAAACTACAGGGTAACATTCCATGGTGCTTAATGTATGCTGATGATGTCGTGTTAGTAGGAAATAGTGAAAGAGACTTAGAACAAAAACTGGAAGGCAAGCTCTGGAGGAAAAAGGTTTAAAACTTAGTAGGACAAAAACAGAGTATTTGGAATGTTCATTTAAAGATGGAGTTACTACATTTGGATGGTGAACTGATTGTAAAAAGCAATAGTTTTAAGTACCTGGGATCGGTATTACAGAGTAATGGAAAAATAGATGGAGATGCGTGCAGTAGAATTAGGGCTGGATGGATGAAGTGGAAAGAAGCGAGTGGTGTGTTATGTGACAGAAAAATTTCAATGAAGCTGAAGGGAAAATTCTACAAAACAGCCATAAGACCGGCTATGATGTACGGAACTGAATGTTGGGCAGTGAAGAAGAAAGAGGAACAACGAATGCATGTGGCGGAAAAGAGAATGCTTAGATGGATGAGTGGAGTGACAAAGAAGGATAAAATTAGAAAAGAGTATATTAGGGGAAGTCTAGGTTTGGCACCAATTGATGCCAAAATGAGAGAGCATAGGTTAAGATGGTTTTGTCATGTTCAACGTCGAGACGTTAATCACCCAATACGAAGAATAGCTGAAGTGCAGATTCCTGGAAGGAGTAGGACAGGAAGACCAAAGAAGACCTGGGGGAGACGATAAGGCAGGACCTGTTGGTAAAGGGGATTGACATTGATATGACCCAAGATAGAATTGTGTGGAGAAATGCAATTAGGGAAGCCGACTCCGCATAGGGATAAGGCAAAGAGAATGATGATGATGAATCTTCGAAAAATAAGAACCTTCTTAATGGTCAAGAGTCTTTATTTGTGTGTGAAACAAGTTCTAACAAATCTTGATCACCAAATCCTTTAGCTCGTCTAATACGAGTTATGGTCAAACGACGACCTTTAGAGCTCTCAATAGTTTCCAAACCGAGTGTAACAACTAAAAATCTTAAATAATTTAAGATTTTTAGTTGTTTGTTACACTCCGTTTGGAAATTATTGAGAGCTCTAAAGGTCGTCATATGACAGACACAATAATTATTATTAGTAGACTGTATCAAATATTGTTGCCCTATTACTTTCCAATAGACAGGATGCAACCCCTGTATTAAAAAAAAAATAAATAAAAGGGGGTTGAAAAAACCTTTTGTTTGCTTTTCGACCCATATGGACATATGCTCCATCAATTGGGTTTTTCATAAATATATATGATTATTGCAACATTTCATCTAAATGTCTCTAAATATTTTATTTAGTATGTATATTTAGTCATTTTTTAGTATTCTGACTTCTATTTCTACACATAAATATTTGAAAGTTGTTTTAAGTTCATCTGATACAAATAATTTTCCCGTCAATTAAAAAAAGGGCAAAATACGCTGTACAAAATCAACATCGCGTTATTAGATTTATAGAAGCAGTAAAACAAGTCCGGAATTGAAAAACAAAACACACAAAGCTTCATTCTCGCGGTCTCCACTTTGCTCCGATTGGGTCTCTCACACCTGTGATCATTCTCTGCTTGTGAGGTGCAACAACATCTGTTCCCTCGACAGTATTTTTAGACCACCACACTACCAAGTTTCATTAATACAGCAGAGAACGTATTCAGATTGAGAACACATGCTCCTTGAATATTGAAATTTATTTTAAGCAGCCATTCACTGGGTGTAATTGAGACACAGATTGTGCCTGTATGTGTAATATTCTTTGGTACAACGTTCTGATTCTGATTGCAGCATATATTTATGTAGTTTTGATATATGGCTAGCAGTTTCAGAAGATTTTGTTTGTATATTTATAACTTTGGTTAACTCAATACAATAACATTTTTTCTTTTCCACTATATTGTTAAAGATTTCTTTTGAAAGGCAAAGTCTCGACAATCAAACTGAAATCTATAATTTTACACTCTCATTAACCTTATAGATGTTTTTTTAATGTTACAGAATTGTGAATTGTATTGATAAAAATCTTCAATTTTAGAATTTTTTATGATAATCTTTATATGTGGAAAATACTTTAAACTTGAACAGTTTTATTAGCTTCTATGTATTAGTATGAAAGCGCTGCCAAAATATAAAGACTTTAGACTGATTTTAAAGTATTCTTCTTTTACGTTAACCTAGGCATGTTGCCTGTTTTCGTCCAACGTTGTCTCTTTTTCTATTGGAATATTGTCGTTCCATTTCTTTCTAGGTCACTTTATGCTTCTCTGACAGCAAATTAGATTTAGAATATAAATAAAATTAGTCTAAATATATAGGTCTAAATACACACAAAAATCTCTGCAACAAATAAAACAATGCGTAATGGTTTTATTGAGTTGTTATCATCTTCACTCTTTCTAAGTTATTCCGTGTTGTGAATTTCTGTTAAGTATCTAATAAATGAAACTTTTTATATAGTACCATAAATAGTATTGAATATATTTAAGCAGAGGATGGGATTTTGGCGTTTCTGCTTATTATTCTGTTATTAAAAAACTCCAAAATGGTGAATCGTTTCTTAGTTTTGAATATTCGATTTTGGCGGTTTTTATTATGGCTAACAGCTCTTTTTCTTTTTGAATTCTCACATAAATTTTCACTAGTAATACCACTAGAGGTCAAATTATTTCCGGAAATTTTTTGAGATCATGAATATTTTGAAAATTTCCCGAGTCGCAGACGAGGGAAATTTTCTAAAAATATTCATGATCAAAAAAAAATTTCCGGATATTAATTTGACTTCGCGTGGTATTCGGTAAGAAAATTCCACACCAAATTTGCATTTGAAAATCCAAAGCTGCATGAACAGATTAATAGCGCGCCATAGCTTTGTCAGCAATAATTTGGGCTTTCAAATTCGTAATTTCTACTCATTGTAGTTGCATGGGAATACCATTTCAAGATAGAAAATAGTATATTCTTCAATTTTACATAAGTTTTGAGTAACTACAAGTGTTAGAAAATGAATCAAAACTAAATTATGTAAACAAATAAAAACCAGTCTGTCAAAAATGTTCTGTTATTGTAAACGTCAAAAAATTTCCACTATAATTCGCTGTTGGGTACCCCACGAGCAAAAAATTTCCGATAAAATACCTCCGTTGCCATGGTGATCTGTCAAAATAACGTATTTTGATTGGTTCAAAATTACAGGTGTGGAATTTTCAACATTATTTTTATACTTTGTTTAAAGTAGAAAGTCACAAGCTACATGACGGGCGTTGATACACTTTAACTTATATCATCCACATTTTTCCTTAACAACTAATCCCATCACTGATTAGGGAAAAAGTATATTCTTATAAACACTGTCTTGGCGTAATTAAGCGCCTTAATCCGTGGTAACCACATTCCTTGTACCACTATGTCAGCATAATTGCAATATATTCATAACATTTAAATATACTTAGTGGTAGCGGAGCAAAGTATGCTAAATGTGCAGTCACTCGAGAGCTTTGGGGACCTATTGGGTTGTGAAGAGTAGGTCTTAAAACCAAAAAAAGTTAAGTACAGTTTTCCATTTTAGTGGGCGCTTGCTATTTTTTAATTTAATTTTCCATTTCCAACAATCGTTTTGCCGATTATAACGCCATCTATCCATAATTCGAAAAAATGTTTCGAATAAAAGTTATACTTATTTTTACGTAAGGAATCCAAATCTGCAATAAAAAAATGAGGGCTCCTATTTAAGATTTTAAAGTAACCCCCCACCCCACATCCATGGGGGGTCGTGTTTGGTGACACTCGATAGATTTTTCAAAAATATTAAATAAGTGTATTTTACAGTTTTTCGATCTGATGTTCATTTCGCGAAATATCGCGGGATTCGTATTTAAAATATTAAATTTGGGAAGTCGTGTTTGGTATCATTCGATAGATTTCTAAAAAATATTGGGCACATATTTTTTAGTTTTTCGATCTGTCAGTCATTTCGCGAAATATTCTCTTTTTTGTTGTGAAACTTTGGGACTCACCCATTTCCTTACGCCCGGCTCAAATAGTCAGATTTTTGAAATATACACTCTTTTGCATGTACTTAACTTACCTTATCTTAATCTGACAGTTTCTTTATCTTAATCTGAGTTTTTAAGGATAGATTTTTTTTCGGGCCCCCCTTAACGAACTCCCCTGTATTCAGTTCCAATATATGGTAGAGGTACATTTGCAGGGTACCAGGTTTCTCCCCATATGCTAATCTGACGCGCTCGAGTAACTGCAAAAATCCCCGCTTGGGCTCCCCTACAATATTGGCATAATTCATAGGTTTTAACAGCTGTAATTCCTCTTTTCCTAGTTAAGTGACGTTATCAGGGACCTAATGATGAGTACAAAATTGTAGTACTCGAAACCGACCGTATAAGGTATTATACTGATAGGTCAGGTAGCTTACTTGATACTACTCTATTTTTCACTGATAGTCGGACTAAGGACATACTCAATATCAACCCGGTCCTTCTTGTAGTATATAAGTGTATCGTGGATTTTTCTATCGTGGTTAAAGGTACAAAAAACTATTCAAATCAAGCACATAACACTAGCTAAAAGTGACAAAAGTATTATGAGTTTAATAACATCATATAACCGGAATTTACTTTTTAACTCGCGAGACATGTTTACTGTAACTATAAAACTATTATGACCAATAAATGTAACCCTCCACTGGTTTTATTATCTATTTATCCTCCATAATTAGACTCCGTTACGGCCATATAAAAAAATTTACTTCTCGTAAATAAAACTAAAAATTATTTATTAGCCATGGATAAATAGGTAGGTACGAATAAATATATGGCCATGTTCAAACGAACTATTCAAACAAATCCTTGAACAAGTAAATAATTACGATATATTTACCGTCGAGTAAAGTAAATAGGTGGATCTTATCTGTATGTTTTCAAAAAATTATATTGGGCGATAATGGTCTTAAAAAAGACTAAGTAAACATAAGGAAAGAAAAATGCAATTGAGTTTGAAAAATGTGTGAAAATACAACAAACTAACGTTTTTCCGGGTTTAGAAGTTTATTCATAAATTATGAATCATAATACTGTTTCTCTCTTAAACACATTATATTCGGAAAAATCCTCGAAAATTTCGATTTCTATGTCTGATACAGTAGATTTTTATTACAAATTTTTATTATTATTATTATTATAGAAAATAATAAGTGCCCTGTAATAACAAACAACACACATTTAGACTATTGTAGAACAGAAGCCTGTGTAAGACAGGGCTGCATAATCTATCCAACTCTGTTTAATAATAATATAATATAGTGAATACATTCTAGTTACGAGGCTACATCGGCGCGTTATCGATTCTTTTTTTCGAAAGCTCTGCGAACTTTTCAACAGTGTGACAACAGTGCGTCGACAGTACGTGACACCATAAACGTCACTTAAATTAAAAACGAAGGCACGTTAATGATAATAATAATAATTATTATACTCATAGGCGCGGTAAATGTTGCCAAATCAGTCAGTTCGTTTTCTTGTTATAGATAATCGATGTTAGTAATTCCAATATGACACAAAATCTAATCATGGGATAAAAAAGTTTTTTTTGAAGAAAGTGTATGTTTTTGTTCTTCTTATGTATGTTGGTACAGACTCGTTTTTGTATTACTTTATTTAATTATAGAGTAATTTCCACATATGTATTAACATATTTCTCAAATTGGGCTCTGTACCGCTATTCTTTACTGTATTACGAATATGTGTACCAAATAACATGACAAAATATTCAAAAAAAAGCTGCAATCTTGGAACGCGTTTTCCGCACGCTGATGTAGCCACCTAAGGTCCTAAACGGATGGAGTTGGGGAATATCAAATGGAGGAGAACCTCAGATATGCTGACGATATATTAATAATCGCTTCAAAACAAGAAGAAATGGAAAACATAATGAGACGGCTAGATAATAAAAGCAAAGAGTATGGGCTATTGCTATAGGAAGAAGGCAAAAATCATGATAATAGACCGAGCACAGAAAATCTTCAGCATATTAAAGAGATCGGGGTTTTGAAGTAGTAAATAGTGTCATAGTCATATACCTGTTGTCTTTTATAACAAATGAAGGAGGATATGACAGAGATATACGTAGAAGGCTTACTATCGCAGGATCAGCTTTTATGAAGCTTATAACAATTTGGGAAAACTTAACCATTACAGTGCACACACAATTAAGATTGGTAAGAGCACCCATTTTTTTCATAGCGACGTGCCCATCGGAAACGTGAATCCTGAAGAATAAAGACAAGGATAGGAACAAAATAGAGGCTTTTGAGATGTTTGAAAGAAAAGACCAAGGGATAGATCTCCAAGTTGGTTGGTGGATCAAACAAAAACACTGATCAACCGAGGAATTTAAGAGGCCGCACAACTAGCCCAGAATAAAGAACGATGGACGAAATTATAAAAATTTGATGGTGTCACCACATCCCTATAAGGGAATAATGACAGAGGAGTAGAAGATTTTTATTTTAAAAATATATTCCGCAATTTCTTCTACAACACGAACTAGCTACCTCATTAATTTTTTGTCAATAGCAATACGGGCCGACCCAGTGGCGCATAGATGGAAAAAATGGGGAAACTTCCCCCAAAAAGGTCCAAAATTAAAAAAAAATTGTTGAAACATAAAGATTAGCTGACATAAAGCTTAAATCAAAAGCAGACAAATTGCCCACGCCCATAAGAATTTTAACAGGGATTGTTAATAAGTAGGTATCAGCTAGTGATAGTGTTTTATCTCCTGAATTCCGGTGAACACAGGAAAAAGTCTTAAATCGCGACATTTTTTAGCAATAAAACAGTTTAGAACCTTGATATGGTGTAATGCAGAAGGAGAAATATTTCATTGGAAGTCATTGATTTGTCTACAATTGGCTCAAAAAGTATATAAATTTTCTATTAATAAAACCAACCGTATTTCACATACATGACAATCATTTGACCTAAAATATAACTATTAATATATAAACCATGTTTTATTACAATGAAACACGCCACGACTACATGAATAAATATCACCCTGATTTTAATTTCTAAAATATTCTATTAGTGGGAGTATATAATATATATACCAGGCAGAGTAATAAAATTTGATTTACGACCAAGAGTCGTTAGGGAGATCTAGATCAAATTAGAAAATTATTAAGTATATTGTAGATCAAATATAAATTTTAATTACATGAAATAAATTTAAAAGAGTCCGAGAGTGGCGTGTAGTTAATCAGAATTAGTTCCGGTTAGTTTAATAAGGTACTTTGATACATTGACGTACTGCCTTGATAATTAGCCGGTTTGGTACTCTTTTTAATGATTAGAGGGAACAAATTAAGTGTATATAAAAGTCAAAATGTACATTTTGTACGGACCGTTAAGATTAGAGCCAAATTAGAGGTTTAAATGAAGGAAATTTTGTAGTAATTTATAATATGGTAAGGTATTGCGTAAACGGCGTAAAGCGTATGGTACGTCTAGAAATGTTTGAGAAATTTTACACCAATCCAGCAGGACAACTTGCTGAAATTAGATTTATTTGAAAAATAATATTTAAATGATAGATAATCTTCCGAAAAATCTCTTGACCCTATTGTTCTTGATTATCCACCTCACAATTGATTGTTGTACAGCTTTGTACATAACTTCTTCTTCTTCTCTAAACTCCTTTTATCCGATAGGCTGTCGGATTTTTTGTTGTGTTGGTATCGATTCTATTTTTCCATTCGGTTTTGATTCTTGATCATTTTTTGATCTTGATTATTTTAATTTATTTGTAGATCATCCCACTGGCTTTACCTGCTTTTATAATTTCATTTATCCATTTTCATTTATCTTATGTTGGAATAAATCATATAAAACGTCTTAAACGTCCGGAAAATATTTTTCAGAATTCCAACCCAATGTTACTAAATATCATCTGTGGATGCTATTTATAAAATAAATTGTAAATACTGCAATTTAACACATATTGGGCAAACACACCAATATCTACATCGAACGCTTGTTGCACACAAATATAGTGTACATACCAACAAATTAAACACTACAGAGTTAAATTTGTATTAACAAGATCAAGCACAGTAACACGTGTTTGCAATAAATAGATGGACCTTTCTTCACAACAAAAGATGAAAAGATACAGATGGGATAAAGAGGTTGTAAGAACTTCAAAAATTGCGTTTCGTAATACTTGAACGCCGCCTTTAACAAAAATTTATGAAGGAACAACAAAATATTATATTTTTGATAGAATAGGTTTAATGAATTTTTTGCGACTTTGCAATGTCGTCTTAAAGAATTAGTTCACTATTTGTCATTTAATAACGCTGTTCTTTATATTTACATAATATAAGTATGCAGATTTTTTTCTCTTAATTTTTGCACTGGGAATACCTTCAAAATCAGACTCAATTTGCTCTGGTACTTATTTTGAGCCAAAAATATTCAGGTTCAGATATTATTTCACAAAGCACACACTTCAAAACGAACGTAATAAACAAGCCAAGCATATACACCTTAATAATATGAACTACAAACTAATTTGCGGAGTAGCAGATTTAGACTGCTTATGAACTGCTTCGAATAATTATGCAGGGGGAGATAGCAGGAAAAAGGTCCATAGGAAGAAGACGAAACTCCGGGCTAAAGAATCTACGGGAATGGTATAGCTGTAGTAACAACGAATTGTTTCGGTCAGCAGTTTCGAAAATACGTATAGCCCTGATGATCGCCAACCTTCGGAACGAAGATGGCACTTGAAGAAGAAGACGATTTAGACCTATCCAAATAAGTCAATAAGTCAAAACAAAAGTGTACGCTCTCAATTAGAATTGGAAATAAACACGTTGCGCAATATATGATATTCAAACTTCAAACTGTTTGAAGAAGTTTGATTTCAAGTCAAACCTAAAGATATTGAAATCAAGTCAAGTCAAACTATTTTATAAAAAAAGTTTGGTTTTCAAGTCAAGTCAAGTTTGTTAAATAAAATCAAACTAGTTTGACTTGATGCATCTCTACTTAGAGTCGTTATCCCTCAGAAGAACTAACATTACTTACTTACTTAATCCAGAACTCATCTACCTTTCGGTGTGAGTTATTAAGGAGTTAGGTTCTCCGTCGTTTTCTTCCACATTTCCTTCCATTTTCTTCTATCCACGGCCAATGCTTTTGTTTCCTCCCATTTTATTCCTCTTTTGTCGGCCGCTTCCCTCACTTCTTCTGTCTTTCTTGGTCTTCCTCTCTTCTTTCTTCCCATATCTCTCGCTTCATATATCTGTCTAAAGCAATGTAGTAGCAATACTCGTAGTTCATTCTTTAGTTGGTAGCTCTGTCGATAATCGTTAGGTTTGCAAGCTCAAAAATTTTTATTTAGAGCTGCTAATATTGTAACAGTCTTACTGTCAAATCTGTCTGTTTACCTGTTTAACATAAGTACCTAACCTACGCTATTTCAGTTGTTCGAAATTGCAAATCAAACATTTTTCAAAGGTACATGGATGAAAACCCCTTAAAAGTTATTAAATTTGTATGATATTACATTGTTGCTGGTTTGCGGTCCTGTACTTGTCCTCTCCAGTCTCTTGTACCCATTTCTTCTAGGTCAGTCCGGACGGCATCAAACCACTTCCTTCGTGGTCTCCCTCTTCTTTTCTTCCCTTGTTCTCCTGCTGATAAAACTCTTAGGACGTTTCTTTCTTGTGGCATTCGTAAAACATGGCCCAACCATCTAACTCTCTGTGCCTTGATTTTCTGAGTTATTTTAGGTTTCTTATACATCTCCATTAGCTCCTGGTTTGTTCTTCTGCGCCATTCCCCGTTATCCTCCTTTATACCACCAAAAACTTTTCTCAATATTTTTCTCTCCTAAATCTCTAGCTTCTTTTCTACTTTCTGGTTCATTGTCCAAGTTTCACATGCATACAGCACCGTTGGTCTCACTATTGCTTCATACGCTCGGATCTTGGCTGCCCTGGACACGTTTTTTGCCTTCAACAGTGCGTTTAATGAACCTACTGCTTTGCTACCTTTTAACAACCGTTTATCTATCTCTCTCTCTTCGTCTCCTCTATTTGTAACTGTGACTCCAAGGTACTCAAATTCAGTTACCTTCTCAAATTTATAATCTTTGCCATTTGTCCTTAGAGTAATCCACTTATTTTCTTCAGCATTTTCTCCTCTCATTTCCATATACTTGGTTTTTCCTTGGTTTATAGTCAGGCCATATTTTTTTGCTTCTTCTTCAAATTGCTTGAACATTTTTTGAAGTTCTATTCTTGAACGCGTCAGAAACACCAAGTCATCTGCAAAACCTATACACTGTTGTCTTCTGTTAAGAATCGTGCCGCTTGTCTGGATATTGGCTCCTCTAATTATATTTTCTAGTGGTAATTTTATAAGATGTTTAAATTTTAAGGTGATTCATGGCAAAGTAAAACTCCCGACTAGGGGGTTGCTGACTCGGAGGGCCCGGAAAGCTGTGGAATTTTCAATACAAAAGCATTCTTTGATGTGATGTAGCCGAAATGGTTCTTTTAAATAAATATACCTTTTACAAAGGATTTTTTAACCAGAATGTGTATATGTAAAAACGTTGATTTCTTATTTTAAGGAATTTTCGGACAAATCTTTCATAAGTTCCTCACTTATTTTCAAGCAAAACGAAAAATAATGTTAATATCGTGACATAAGGAAAAGTTCAAGGCTGGTAATAATGTATTGTTGATCGCACTTGATCTACCAGCAACCATTACGGAATTAATAAATGTATGTTTCCGGTAGTTAGTAGTGTTGTTTGGTCGGTCGGGGTCGGCCGCTATTGCTAGCCCGTTTTAGATTTTGGTGTTAATGACATTCACTCTTTTGAACTGGACCCAGAAATTCAGTCCGCGACCCCTCCACACAAGATTATGCAGCAGCCAGTGTAGGAGTAGCTCACAGCTGAATTTGATTCTTAAAATTGACTTAAAATGTGTTTTAAACTACTATACAGTTCGAATTAACTGGGAAAAATGATAAAAAGAATGTGTGTGTGTACTTTGTACGCACGTAAGAAGTTATACTTCTATTATAATATAATCTAACTTCATATTATGATTTCAACGAAATCAATGTACCTATCTACTTTAAACAGTTTTTTGTATTGTATTTAAATATTAAACTAATTTTAGAAAGAACAAAAAGAATACCAAAAATTAAAAAAAAAAGGATATGACTTTGTCAGGATTTGAACATGGGACCTCTCGATCCCTAGGCGAATGCTCTACCGATCAGCTACCACGGCTTTTGTATTCAGTGGATCATTTCTCGGACATAATTACAATCTCGGTGACAGATACTTTAAATGAAAATAAACATTTTCAATAATACTTATTAGGAGGCAGACAAATCCACAGACATAAACATTATAATAAATATATTTACTAAAAACACTAATAATATATTCGTTTCACGCACCCCTTATTTGCGCTACATAACTTAAAAGCTGTAGAGACTATTTAATACCATGCTGTCCGTGTGCGCATGCGCCGGGGAATGTAAAAATTTACCCTCGTGCCTAAAGAAGTATAACTTCAAAAATAATGTCTACCATAAATAGACTGAAAAATCTACATATTATAGTACAGGGTTGGCCAAATTGCGGCTCGCGAGCCGCATGTGGCTCTTTGAAGAATTACTTGTGGCTCTCGATAAATGTACTCGAGATCCTTTGTAATTCCGTGTTATGATTCAGAAAAATATATATATTATCGTTCCATATGTGTTTCAGAATGTCTTTTAAATTACTGACAACAAATATGAAAGACCAAATGCAAATGCTCCAAACTAAGAGTGATACGACACATCGAAAACTACGCGAAAGAACATAAAGAGTGGCGCGACATAAAAGTCAGTAATCAACTCACTCCAGACCGATTTTTATACATATTTAATCATTTTACTCGAATTAAAAAAATTTGTTACAACATTAAACTAGAAACACTTAACGAGTACGAGTAAATAAGAAAGCCAGAAGGAATATTGACCGAACTCCAAAATTGATTTCAAGACTTAAAATATTTTAAATCGTCTCTTCATTTTTTTCTGAATTCATTTGAAATAAACATAGTCCATAAGGTGACTTTTTTATTACCAATATATGACCCAAAGAACATTTGGAGAAATAAAATTAATAGAGAAGCAAGAAGATTAAGCTCGAAAATAAAACTATAAGTAGACGTCGATAACCGAATTTTGAAAATTTGTACCAAAATCAAAGCTCATACCCTAAATTAAAAAAAAATGCTTGTTGAATTATTTCCATATTAGGAACAACGTACTTGTATTAAATTCCATTTTAAAATTCGTGACATCCTAACACATATCAGTATTAACTAACCAGCATCTGAAAGAATTACTGAGAAGTGCTACCACAAATTATTCACCAAATTTTAAAGAATTACCAAAAGAAGAAAACAAATGTTGGACAGGGAAATGAACGAAAACATTACAAATGTGCTCAGACAGGGACCAATAGAGAAAAAAATTGAAAAAAGAAGCCTGAATTGGTTTGGATATATAACTAGAATGAACGAGAACAGACTAGTAAAGAAGGTGACAGATGCCAAGAGACATGAGAAAAGAAGAAGGAGCAGACCTAGAAAGGGGCGGATGGAACAAATCCAGGAAATCGGGACCAAGAGACGGAAAACAGCGCAACAGGTGAAGGACATGGCAGGAGACCGGAAGGCGTGGACGAAATGGGTAAAAGATGGATAGTTGATAGGTGATAGCAAGTTCGACTCTCTTATTGGGCATAAGGACAACGAGCATAAGAATTACGAAAACAAATGTAATTAAGTTTTAATATGTATTTCGTAATTTTATTTCTGCTTTCAATAATAAATAAGAGTTCTGTTAAAAAACATTGTCCATACCTTTGTTTACATACTTTTTGAATACGTTTTTATATGCGGCTCGCGAAAAATTTTAACTTGTAAAAAGTGGCTCTGACTATCAAGGAGCTTAGCCACCCTTGTTATAGTAGATATAAGATATAAGTATATCCTTCCTTAGCAGAAATGACCTCTCCAATACGTCCTAACATTGACTCAACTAGTTTAACGCATTTCTGCTTGACCTCATCATCGTGGAACCACGCTTGTATAGCGCTTGTCATATTTTTTTTTCGTAGTACAATAATTTATCTCAGCTAAACGCTTCTAGAAAATATGCCATAAGATCTCAATGGGGTTTAGGTCGGGTAAATTATCAGGCCAATCAAGAACTTTTACTTTATTTTCCCGCATAAAAGTCTGAACCAATGTCGAATTGTGACAAGGGACCAAGTCATGTTAAAATCTTCCGGGATAATTGTTCCATGAATGGAATAATCCTTCTGAGTAATATTTTAATGCATTTCTCAGAATGCTTTATGTCTTTAACAGGAACTAGTTTACAGTGTCGTTGGTTATGAAAAAACTTCAATACTTCTGTTTCGAAGATATATTACGGTCTGTTGGATATACTATCGTTGCAGAAGTTCATCTTCACTTCCTGTAGCAAAACTTTATTGATATCCCTCCATAAATAAATGTGATTCACCACTGAAAATCACCTTTTTACAGTCGTCAACAGGCCTTTCAGTATTTTTTGGCGCATACTAAGCGTTTTGAAGGTTCGGAAAAACATGTTTGTCCTATTTAATTCCAACACGATAGAGTATTATATGTATTATAACAATAAATTTTTTATATTTTTTATTATAACTTGACTACCAAAAGAAAATAGGTCAAATATTGAATCCAACTTATAAAGAAAAGAAAGTAAATACTACTCCATAAGAGGTATCAACGCCTTGAAGAATGTTTTGATACGGATTGGAAAATTAAGAAAATGGTTTGGCTGATTTGATATTCCGATTATAGTATAGTATAGTTGATCCAAAAGATGGCATAACCCAGACATCCAAAGTGAAAGTTATCCTTCAACACCAAATTGTTCTACATGGTCCACGCAATGTCCAGAAAAAAGTCACACCATTTTCAGCGTCGGGTTTGGGGAGGAGAGGGGGGAGAAATCGGTAAATTCGTAGTTTTTTACGTTTTTCGTAAATATTTCTAAAACTATGGGGTTTAGCATGAACAACCTTCTATACAAAATTGTTCTACAATAAATTTGAAATAAAAAAGGTCCTATGCATAATCTTTCTAAAATGCATGGTTCCAAAGTTACGGAGGTAGTATAGTATAACTGGTCTAAAAAAAGGCCTAACCCAAACATCCAAAGTAAAAGTTTTCCTCCAACACCAAATTGTTCTGTATGGTCCACATATTGTTCAGCAAAAAGTTACACCATTTTAAGCGTCCGGTTTGGGGGCAGATGGGGGAGAAGTCGGTAAATTAGTAGTTTTTTTACGTTTTTCGTCAATATTTCTAAAACTATGCTTTAGCATAAATAATGTTATGTACAAAACTGTTCTACATGAAATTTTAAACAAAAAATCTTGTATAAATAATTGTTATAACATCAACGGTTCCAGAGTTACGGACGGTGAAAAGTCGAGGTTTTCGATACTTTTTATATTTTTTGTGCAATGTATGGTATAACTATACCAAAAACCCAGACATCCAAAGTGAAAGTTATCCTCCAACACCAAATTGTTGTATATGGTCCACATAATGTTCAGAAAAAAGTCACACCATTTTGAGCGTCGGGTTTGGGGGGGAGAGGGAGGAGAAGTCGGTAAATATAAAAAGTATCGAAAACCTCCACTTTTCACCGTCCGTAACTCTGGAACCGTTGATTTTATAACAATTATGTATAGAACCTTTTTTGTTTTAAATTTTATGTAGAACATTTTTCTATAGAACATTCTTTACGCTAAAACATAGTTTTAGAAATATTGACGAAAAACTTAAAAAAACTACTAATTTACCGACTTCTCCCCCATCTCCCCCCCAAACCGGACGCTCAAAATGGTGTAACTTTTTACTAAACAATATGTGGACCATATAGAACAATTTGGTGTTGAAGGAAATCTTTTACTTTGGATGTCTGGGTTAGGCATTTTTTTGGACCAATTATACAATACTACCTCCTTAACTTTGGAACCGTTCATTTTAGAAGGGTTATGCATAGGGCCTTTTTTATTTAAAATTTAATGTAGAACAATTTTGTATAGAGGGTTGTTCATGCCAAACCGCATAGTTTTAGAAATATTGACGAAAAACCTAAAAAAACTACGAATTTACAGATTTCTCCCCCCTCACCCCCCCAAACCCGACGCTCAAAATGGTGTGACTTTTTTCTGAACATTATATGGACCATATAGAAAAATTTAGTGTTGGAGGATAACTTTCACTTTGGATGTCTGGGTTTGGGTCTAACTATACCATACTATTAATGCAAAAGCGCAGCACCTCGATTTATCAATTCGTTGTTGTTTCTGCTCTGGTGTGAGAAAACACTTCACATATTTGGAAAACAGTTGTCTCATTGATAACTTAAGACAGTCAGCTATCTCTTGCAACTTCACTTTGCGGTTTTCCTTACTAATTTTCGCCGTTTTTTGATGTTTTCGGGAACAACTGCATCATTTGGCCTTCCGGAGCACTCGCTAAATGGTTCTAATCGATGGAGCAGAGTCCCGATAATACTTTTTGAGCAATTGCTCAGTTTTTTACGGTATTTCTTCCACAAAATAATAGTGATAAATCAACACACGAAATTGCTTTAAATCCATTGTTTATCAAAATCCTAAAAGTAATAATCTTCTTTTTCTTCTTTAGTTCATTGATCTCCACCTAATTGGGTATTTGGCCAACTAGTCGTAACGGAATAAAGGAAAAATCACGAATGGGATTAAATTCTGGTACATAGTGATCCTTTCTAAGGTTAGAACTACCGCAATGTCATATGTAAAATTTATTAGATACGCCATCTCTTGACATCTTTTGACAGACGTATTAGTTGGCAGACACATTAAATTAATGAAACAGACACAATGCACAAGGAGTTTATTATTTCTTAAATATATTTTATCTTTTCTGGATCGTTGACAGTTTGATGTCAAAAATCCTAATGAAAAAAAATATTCTTCAGTTTGTACTGCTCATCTTAAAACTGACAATATTAAGATAATTGTCAATATGATCAGGAAATAACAACAGTCATAAAAAACAAAACGATTATAAGATTTGTTGTTGTTTGTTTTGGTTAATATGATAGATTATAAGAAAGATAAAAGGATGCAACCAATAGACAGTGTATTACTAATTGCGATAAATTAAAACAGAAAACAACAATGATATACTATGAATGACATATTTGAAACTCATAAACCAAGTGACTTGTATAAAATATTGTTATGAAACAATATGAAAATATTTCATAGATTCTTTGTAGAATAATCTCCCTATCAATTTTTTACCCTTTCTGTATCCCCAGTCCGCCCCTGATCGTTAAAACAACAACACCACACCTGCCAGCGACCATAAGCTGCCATCTTTTGTGTTGGAACAGCTTCTTCTTCTACTTCTTCTCTTCTCTTCTTCTTCTCTTCCAGTAGAACCGGATTCAGGTATTCTTCAAGGTCGCCGTTAAGGCTTTGAAATTGAGGTGCGTAATCGCACCGTTGTCAGTCGCTCGATGTCTGGCAGTAGATCTTCAGAAATTTATCGTTCCTATACTCTATCTATACAAAAAATTAATATCAGTTTATAATAATATACAATAGTGAATAGTATATCGATACATTAATTCTATAACTAGGTAACTCGACTTTTTTGCGATTCTGAGATATCCATTTTAAGACATCGGCCTTACAATAATGTATCGAATGCTATAAGTAGATATATGATATTGTCCCTAGTTCATTAGGTATGGCATTTTGTTTGAAAGTAGGTATCTGTTATATGAGCCATTCTTTGAAAACTACAACTTGATATGTACAGATATCTACTATTCAGCACTAACGCCAAACGAAAATATTTATAGATAACTCTAGTTATCTACTTTTAGAAAATATATTGGTGTAAAAATATTTCTGGTTGTTGAACCAAAACTAGATAAGTAACTAGTGAGAATAAAAAAAAACATTAACTAGACTAGACACATGTCTATCACATTTTATTTGCCAGTTAATAATATGAGAACAAAGGTTTGTAAGACATTTTTTATTAATACACTTGCTATAAAGAAGGGAGTAGTCGACATTGCTGTTACAAAGAGAAGTAAAATGAATATAAGGTCGAGGATTTTCGAGGAAACCGTACTAAACAATGTACACCGCAACATATAGTTGATGATATCAGAAAACACATAGAAAGTTTTCCAGTTGTGCCATCCCACTATTGTCGGGAACAAACAGCTAGAAAATATTTAGAACCACAGCTGAACATCGCTATAATGTTTAAAATGTACATAGAACAATGTAGGGTACAAGGAAAAACTCCTGCTAAGGAATGCATGTATCGAAAGATATTCAGTGAAAAGTATAATTTAGGATTTCACACACCTAAAAAAGACCAGTGCTCCATATGTATGCACTTTACAAATGCATCGGATGTAGACAACGTACAATTAAAAAAAAATATGATGTGCACATTGAAGCCAAAAATAGTGCTAGGGATGAGAAAATAAAAAGACAAAGAGCTGGCTACAACGTCGAACAATATTATAAATTGTAATTTTGATTTACAACAGGTATTGCAAAAACAATGCTTTGTTTTATAAACGCAGACTGACCACATACAACTTTACCAGCTACAATGTGGTGTCCAAACAGGGTGACTGTTTCTTGTGGCATCAAGCTGAAGGTGCTAGGGGAAGTTGCAAAGTAGCCAGTTGTTTATACAAATATTTTACCCTGCTTCCAGAACACATCGAAAAGGTAATTCTCTATGGCGACCGGTGTGGAGGTAAAAATCTTAATAGATTTATTGCAGCAATGTGTTTAAAAGCAGTTCAAGATATTGAACACATTAAGATCATTGATATAAAATACCTAGTGGTAGGACATTCAGAAATGGAATGTGATTCCATTCACGCTGCAATAAGTCACGAAATTAAAAGAGTGAGAAAAATTTCATGGCCAGAAGACTACAAAACTATAGCAAGAAATGCTAGACGAACAGGTGATAAACCATATGTGGTTCATGACATGGACCATAATAGTTTCTTCAACTGGAAACAGTTTACTAAAGAAACATTAGTAATGCGAAAGAAATTTGAGGTTGACAACTCGTCAAACGAGAAAAGAACTCAAAAATCCTTTTTAATTAAGCAAAAAAATGATGAAAATAATATTAACTGGCAAAAAATTAGTTGGCTACGATTTAAAAAAGATAGGCACAATGTAATTTTATGTAAAGAAAAATTTAATGAAAATTTTAAAATATTAGACTGCAACAAACGAACCAGGTATAATAATATTTAATCAAATATGTAGAAAAGTTATACCCTTCGAGAAGACCAATTTCCAATGCAGAATACAATGACTTAATGTCATTATTTACATCAAACCCACCAGAAATTAGCGTAAACTATAAATTTTTTTATGAAAATTTGCCACATGGAAATTGTATAGATGAAGATTATGCAAGTGGTAACGATGATGAATAGATATAGGTAGTCTTTTAGTTTCTGTCAAAAATCCAATTTTTATGTGTTTCTTGTTTTATTTAGGGTTTTCATGTTCCTTTGTTTGTTTTTATTTAATTTTTCTTATCGACTTAATAGTTCTATAAATGGATAACTTAACTGTGTCAATTATAGATATCTCTTATATAGAACCAAAAAGTAGATATCTCTTTAAAACCAAAAGTAGATATGTTACATAATCTAATTTTATTTTTTAACAAAATGTAACTACTATTTGTAATAATTGTCAATATTACTATTAATTTGATAATAAAATGTATGATTACAATATTTGACATTTTTATTTAACTGTTGTGTGAGTTTCAGTATTTCTAAAAAGGTTAGCGCATCATTTTTGTTGATTCTGAAAAATAAGTTAATATGGAGTTACCTAGTTATAGAATTAAGATATCGATATTATACTAGTACACACAACCAATCTTATATGGAATCATCTGATATTTCTTATTATTTCAAGCGAAATTAAAGAACCAACATACGAAGTCAAACAATATGTATTTTAAAGCAATTTAATAACAAATACATAAAAAAGAACGTGTGTGTACTTTGTGCGCACGTAAGAAATGATACTTCTATTATAATATAATCTAACTTCATATTATGATTTCAACGAAATCAATATACCTATCTACTAAACAGTTTTTGTATTGTATTTAAATATTAAACTGATTTTAAAAAGAACAAAAAGAATACCAAAAATTACAAAAAAAGAAAAAGAATATGACTTTGTCCGGATTCGAACAGGGTACCTCTCGATCCCTAGGCGGATGCTCTACCGATCAGCTACCACCGCTTTTGTATTCAGTCGATCGTTTCTAGGACATAATTACAATCACGGTGACAGATACATTAATTGAAAATAAATATTTTCAATAATACTTATTAGGAAGAAGACAAATCCACAGACATAAAAATTATAATAAATATATTTACTAAAAACTCTAACAATATATTCTTTTCACGCACACCTTATTTGCGCTAATGCGAATGTAAAAGTTCACCCTCGTGCCTAAAGAAGGATAACTTCAAAAAATATAGAAAATAAAGTTTAGAAATAGTACCTATAATATAATATTGATGATGTAGTGTTAGTAGGAAATAGTGAAAGAGACTTAGAACAAAAACTGGAACAGTGGAGAGAAGCTCTCGAGGAAAAATATTTAAAACTTGGTAGGACAAAGAAAGAATATTTGGAATGTTCATTTAGATAAGGGGTTACCACAAATAAAATGATATCCTTGGATGGTGAAACCAATGTGAAAAGTAATAGTTTTAACTACCTCGTATCGGTATTACAGAGTAATGGAGAAATATATGGAGATATATGCAGTACAATTAGGGCTGTGTGGATAAAGTGGAAGGAATCGGGTGGTGTGTTGTGTGACATAAAAATTCCAATAATGCTGAAGGGGAAAATTCTATATAACAGCTATAAGACTGGCTATGATGTACGGAACTGAATGTTGGGCAGTTAAAAACAAAGAGGACCAACGAATGCATATGGCGGAAATGAGATTGCTTAGCTAGATGAGTGGAGTAACAAAAAATTAATAAAATTAAAAATGAGTATATTAGGGGAATCTAGGTGTGGCACCAATTGATGCCAAAATGAGAGAGCATAGGTAAAGATGGTTTGGTCATATTCAACGTCGAAGTGCAGATTCCTGGAAAGAGTAGGAGCGGAAGACCAAAGAAGACCTAGGGGAGACGATTAGGCAGGAAATGTTGGTAAAGGGATTAATATTAATAGGATACAAGATAGAATTTTATGGAGAAATGCAATTAGGAAAGTCGACCCCGCATATGGATAAGGCAAAAAGAATGATAATGAAAGTCTTGAAATAACAAATTGAAATTATTCGTTTTATAATCAACAGCTTAAAAAAATTCAATATAAAACGAATAATGTTGTTTATATTTATTTATGTTTTATTTTATCAATTGTTAACATTTTGTTGTGTCAGGTTGTTCAAATGTAGCAAAAATGTTCTATAGGGTTAAGGTCTGGTGAGCAGGCAGGCCACTCCAGAACAGTGATATGTTCTGCTTAGAGAATTAACATATGGGAAAAAATGGGGAAAAAACAAGTTTTTTTCCGTTATTTTCCAGACCATTGGAAAAATTGTAAAAATGGGAAAATTTGAAAATATTTTTTAATTGAAACTTAAGTGTACTTAAACTAAGAGACTTTAATTGTAAGTGTCAAAACAGAAACTTTACAGGTAGAAAGCACATTATTTAACCAAATAGCTCAGTGGTATAGTTTTATCTGAGTCTGAATCTGAATCTTCAGACCAAGCATCTGATTCAGACTCGATCTCCGCTTCACCATCCTGAACGGATAACACAACATGATTTTTGTTAGTCTCTTTTAAAGATGGATCTGGTCTAGTATCGTAAATAAATATCTGTTTTTCGTTTATAACCAAATTTAAATGAATAGCAACAACTTAGGTATAAATTTTATCCTATGATAACATATGTTTTTGCTTGTATATATGAGGCCGTGTAAAGACCAGTTTCTTGGGATCGACCAGATCGACCAGATAGAGGTCGATTTAAAATTCGGGAGGCAATTGGCGTACGTCACTGCGATGTACATAAGCCTTGCTACCATATAACGGGCTTATCCCATTCTATTTGCACATTTGCCCATCCTATTTGCACTATCCCATAAATAATTTCGACTAAAAAATCCAGTTTTTGTTCTAAATTGGGCTAGATTTACCACCACCTTCCCTACATCTAGGTTTAGGCCCAGTCTTTTCACATCCGAATAAATAGTTATTGGTAAGTTTATCTGGCAGATTACATGTAAATCTGTCAAATTAACTTCCCGATAACTAGTTATTCGGAGGTGAAAAGACCGGGCCTTAGTGAACAAGCCATTTCAGAAATGAAGTCTATGGCTTCCATTAGTTGGTCTTCATTCAATTATTCTTCTTTAAAGCGAGCAACAAGAGGCTGCAAAGTGAATCAGCTTAGAACAAAATTCGTATCGTTTTTCAACATACATATTTTAGCAAGCTCTCGATAAGAGAACTAGTCTGGTTAACTTGTTGGGGAATATTTTTTAATATAATGTCTTTTATATACCTACAAAGACAAAAGGCACTTCTGATAATATAGATCTATCGAATTCTACTAAATTTATCGATTTTGATACGGGATGCATAATTTGTTTAGTATATTGTAACAAATGTCAATTTTTCCGTATTTTTCCATTTTTTCCTGTTTTTTTTTTTTCGGAAAAAACAGGTTTTTTTCCTGCACCCAATTTTTCCGGAAATTTTAAATCTCTAGTTCTGCTTCATGAAAGTCTGTACCCACTCTACTGGTATGTGGAGGTGCATCGTCATGCATGAAAATTTGAAATTTCCCCCCATTGCACATCTTCAGAACCTATGTGTGAACCAAAATGACTCCTCTTTGTTTATAAGTTTTAAGCACTGAAGGAGTTTTTACACCTACTTCATCAGACTTCAGTTTTCTAAGGCAATATTTCGACATTGTGTACAAAGAATATTCGATTTATAGGGTTCTTGTCTGAAAGAATTTACAGATATATCTCAAGAATTGTCGATCTGGCAACGTTGCGCGTTTTGAATAACGAGTTTTGGTCGAGACTCAAAGCTAATAATTTGTATTCATCTAGATTTTTTTAAAGTCTAAACATAACAGATGTTCAGAACAATGGAATACGTTAATAACTTTATGTATAAAGATGTAGTACCTTCGGATATTTAGTTCACTTATATCAGACAAAGATATAAAATAATATTTCTACACAACTTATAACATGAGTGTACATTTATTATTGTTATTAATTGTTATTTAAATTTACTGGCTTACTAACAGACAGTTTATTCAATAATTCAAGATTTTAATTCCCTGAGAAGTTGCTATTATACGTTAAAGAATGGAGGGGGTCAATTAACGCTGAGTCACTTATTAATTTTTTCTTCTGCAGCTGCAAACGTTATGAAAACTAATAAGTTTGCAGATAAACCAGTTTATATTGGTTGATTGTTAAGATTTTTTCAAATCTACTTTCAACATTGTTAATGGCTAACAGATAAAAACTGGTAATTTTATAACATAATTTACGTATCTGAACAGTTATCTCGTGTTGCTTGCTGTCTTTGTTTTATAAGATCTCTTATGGAATATCCATACCCATTGTCATTTATAAACAAGAAATTGCAAAAGTTGAAGAAAGGAAACCACAAAATACCACAAGCAATCCAGAGACACTCACAAGAAGGGATTCAAAGATGACAACAATACCATTATAGAAAGAGCTTATCAGAAAAATTATTGATAAGGATAAGAAACAAGTACAACATTACAACAACATTCAAAACAACCAACACACTGAGATGTATCCTATCCAAAAATAAACCCAACAACACATAAGAAAGATCAATAAGTAGCTATTCGTTACAAAGTACTCGTTACTTAGGAATACCGAAAGTAACGATTACTATAAGAAGAGGCAAATCGTTACTTTGATTACTCTGAATACTTCGTACCAATCGTATCAGATCGAGTAACGACTATTGTATCTACTTTGATTACTTTGATTACCTACTTCGTTACTTCGTACCAATCGTATCAGAGCGAGTAAAGACTATTGTATCTAATTTGATTACTCTGATTACTTCGTACCAATCGTATCAGAGCGAGTAACGACTATTGTATCTACAACTTGTACACTTGATTACTTTCTACCAATCGTATCCCAGCGAGTAACGGACTGGACCGGTATTTTACGAGTGTTATTGACTATCGGTATCGGTTTGAAGCGTTTTAAGGGTGCGAGGGTGAGGAGAAGATAGAAGATGAAACAGAGGGAGGTATAATGGTATACGTAAAATATGTAATGTATGTCACTAACAAAGATCGAATGCGAGAACCCTATATTTTTATCTAGATCTATATCTATACATATTCAAAAAGCTACCTACCTACTGAGAAATACGATTCTCGATATGATTACCGGCACTCAAATACAAAATTAACAAAAGTACATAATATAATAATAAAAGTACATAATACAATAATAATAAATATAAAGTACATAATCTGGAAGTACATAATATAAAATTGTGATCAAAAGTAAAACAAAAGTAACGATTTGTAACGAATACTCGAAAGTAACTATAATCAACATCACTATCACTAACTGTGTCTATAAAATACCCTGTGAATGCAACAATTTCTAGGTAGGAGAAACAGCAAGACCACTAACTGTCAGGATAAACGAGCATAAATCATACATTAACAACAGAGATTTCGACAAACTCCAGAAATGCCAACTTGAAAATAGTGTAAAATATGTAATCGTTTTAAACATAATACAATCTCACAAAAATGGACTAAATATGGGGTCGTTTTGAATTTTTATGTTTGTCATGATCACAAAACACTGTAGTTGAATGACGGATCAGTACAATAAAAAATTTAGTGAATTAAAGCCACAAAGAACCAGCTTTTTCACTAAATATCGTTCAATAACGTTTTGTTTTTTGGAAAATTCGCTAAGGGGAAAAGCGCAAAAAAATATCGCCTGTCAAAATTTTCAATGTGTTTTAAATGTGTTCATATTTTTCGAATCCTGAGAAAACTAAGTAGGTATTTTGAAAAATTTAAACGCAGAATTTAAGATTACGTTATTACCGAGGGTCGAAAGTCCCTGAAAACTTCTATAATGTTTTTTTTAGTAAGTTACAGGGGTAAAAATAAAAGAGAAAATTAAGTGTGATTTTAATGGAAAATATTTCATTCAAATGAACCTTTTTATTTATTCTAAGGGACTTTCAGCCCTCGGTAATAACGTAATCTTTCATTCTGCGTTTAATTTTTTAAAAAATACTTATTCGTCTTCTCAGAATTCGAAAAAAATATGAATACATTTAAAACACATTAAAAATTTTGACAGGCGACATTTTGCGTTTATTCCCTTAACAGCTGGTCATAAATGGGTGCTGTATTATAAAGTAAATCTGTGAATAATTGTGTATTGTGCTCTCGGAGATCGCTGGGAAAATTTCCACTCAAAATAACAAAATTCAGTTTGGCAACACTGTGTGAATGTTGATAGTAACATATCCCTTTTAACATAAAGAGAACTGTAATTTAGTCCAGACAAATTAATATATTTTTTTTTAACAAAAATGAGATTTTTCAACCAAATACTGTTTCAAATATGATGTGCAAAATTATTTTTAATTGGGTTCTGCTAATGAGCTTGCTTTTTTGTTTTTTTGTTATTGAAGTAGAAAAAACTTTAAATTTCACTCATTAAATCATTATCGTCCAGTTATCGTCTTAATTATTTTAACTGTACTAATATCCGTCGACTAATTCTGAATGATTAATGGGTTGTTAAAACATATTACCGGTAGTGGCTTCTGGAATGTCTTAAAAATATCGAATTTCATTGATAAAATGCGCATATCCCACCGATCTTCGCTTCGACCATAAATTGTTTAGCATTGTATGTCATAAAATAAGTACACATAATTATTAAATAAATGGATTAGTTTTCCCATTTATTTTTCTTCTTGCAGTACCGCCTCCTATCGGAGGTTGGCTACCATCACAGCAATCTTAACTTTGTTGGCTGCAGCTCTGAACAACTGTATTGAACTGCCCCCATACCACTCCCTTAAATTTCGCAACCAGGAAATCCTCCTACGTCCCACATTTCTCTTTCCCGAGATTTTTCCTTGGATTATGAGTCTTCGCAGAGAGTACTTTTCTCCTCTCATTATGTGGCCTAGATACTCCAGTTTTTTCGTTTATTATCTACACTCAAATAAACTTATTTTACCAACAGCAAAAAATATCTTTATTTTATAATTGCAAGTCTCTGAAACTTAGATTGACTCGTCCTTTCTTTTTCTGCGAATAATCCTCATATCTCTTTCCATAAAAAAGAACGAACGGAGAAAAACTTTTAGTCAGTGGAACTAAAAGTTTGAACATTTTTAATCATACTAATTAAATCTTGAAAAGAAAACTTCCCAGACGAATTAAATGGAGAAAAACTGAAAGAACATTTAATTTAATGGATTTGTCTGAATATCAAGAATACAATTTATTTTCGAGAAATAATCTAGAATTTTTAATTGTATTGAAACTGCTTTGAGCGGCTGTCATGTTTATTTCAATTATAGAAATCCCTCCTTTATCGACCGTCCCTTCCTTCTTTTCCTTCCCGCTTCATTATTTTCAAATCCTCTCTCGGGTGCGGTCTGGGACCTGGGACGCTACGTTGACGTTAAGTAAGAACCGGCAAATATTTCTATTGGATTGACAATTTTAAATGCCAATTTGCGAAATTACAGCTCTGATTTTATTTTTGTTTATATTCAATTAAAATGAAATGAAAGGAAACAAAACCTATTTAAAAAAGAGATTTTGAAAATTTATTACGTGAAGCTTGCTTAATTTTTCACATGTGAAACTAATTATATTTTTTGCTGTAGTATTTCGATATCTTTCACCCTCAAATTTTAAATTATTATTTAAGCCAACCCTAAATAATAGTCCCGAGTACCTAGTTTTATCCCTACTTAGTTTTATCCTTATCCAAATACATACATTTTTGAAAAGTAAACAGAAGACTCGCTCTCTTGACTGTCGACCGCCGCAGGCGACAGACGTGCAAAGATAACTCTCTCTGGTTTTAATCCCCGAAGAGAATACATGTGTTGTTCTCTACTCTCTCAGTAATAACCCCTAGTTAACACACGAAAATATCGCGAACCTCTTTAAGATACCAGTTCCGTCATAGTACCACTTGCTAAGTTACCGCTAATCGCTTTGATTGCGCCTCTCTCGTTAATCTCGTGGTTAACAAACGTTTACTCTCCTCGTGAAATAGTATAAAACGAAAACAGTGACTTGTACTCGTGTACCCGCAAAGGACAGACAGACACCACGATCACGAATGAAGACCTGTGTTTCACTGAATTAACCTCAAATTCAATGAAAATGCGTTTATTTTGACGTTTCCATTTAAATTCGAATTTTTGAAGTACAAATCGAAACAGTCTGTAGGAGATTCCTACAGGCAAAAGACCACTTGGACGTCCCAGAATGCGATGGAGAGATAACATCCCAGCAGATCTCCGGAAAATGAACATTCCATTTGACCCTAGGTTGATGGAAGACTGAACAAATTGGAAGAAAGTTGTACAGTCAGCCAGGACCCACCCAGGGTTGTAGCGCTACGTGATAATGATGATAAAATCGAAACGTCAATGTAAACGTATTTTCCACCAAAATTGTAATTAATTTGTATTTTTGTCTCGTAGTGCTGTCGCCAAGGGGTTTCAACGGCCTCCTTTATTTAGATGGACTTACCCAAATTTTTGAAATTATACTTCTTTAGGCGCGATTGAGAGATAATTTTAATTATTGTGTGCGCATGCGCACAGACAGTATGGAGTTCGTTGCTAATCTTTCAAATCATGGGGGCCGTTCAAGTATTACGTAACGCAAGTTTGGGGGGGGGGGGTTAAAAATCTTCACAAAATTGCGTTACGTTATACGTGAACGCCCCATTAAGGTGCGTTGCATAGGGGGGGGGGGTCAAAAATTTTCAAAAACCGCGTTACGTAATACTTGAACGCCCCCATGTATGTATCAGCGCGAATAAGGTATGAAAAGAATATATTAGTATTTTTAGTAAATATATTATTTATTATAATTTTTGTGTTTTTGGATTTGTCTTCCTCGGGAGTAAGATAATAAGTATCTATTAAACCATCTTTATACTTCACTTGATCTATTTTTCACAGTGATTTGTAATTATATCCGAGATGTCACGTAAACAGAGCGATGATAGCTTCGTTGGTAGAGCATTCGACCACAGATTGAGAGGTCCCGGGTTCAAATTCATAATTTTTTTTTCAATTTTTGGTATTGTTTGAATGAACATTTTTTGAAAGTGGTAGGTAAGTATTAAAATTAGTTTAATATTTAAATAAAATACAAATAAACGGTTAAATATATTTATTTCGTTGAAATTATATAATAGAAATATAACTTCTTACGTGCGTACAAAGTACACACACATTCTTTTTTTTTACGTATTTTGACCCGTAGAACACGATTTTTTTGGGTAACAGTTGATCCGGATGTCGATAAGATTGATATAATCAAAAAACTTGCAGAATTACATAACAGCGATTTTTCGCAAAACAACACATTTTCTTGTATTTTTTGGGACTTTCTAAGCAAAAAATGTTCTTACAAGTATTTTCGTAGGATGCCTAGTTTTCGAGATAAACGCAATTGAACTTTCAAAAAATCCATAAATTGCAATTTTTTAACCCGAATAACTTTTGACTAAAAAATAAAACAGCAATTCTGCTTGCAGCATTTGAAAGTTCAAGTCAAATTATACCGATTTTTATTATTTGTATTACTAAAAATTAATTTTTTTTATTGTTAAACAAAGCTATAAACACATAGTGCTTGAGTGATGTTTTCAATGCATCTCTCATTTAAAATCGAACGAGTAGGTAGAAGTGCAAGTGCCAGCAAACAGGTAATTTCTACTTAGCATGCGTTAAAACGCATCCATTGGGCACGCATCACAACTCTCAAACACTATTTGCTTATAGCTTTGTTTAATTAACAATAAAAAAATTAATATATAGGAATGCAATAATCAAAAGCGGTATAATTTGACTTGAACGTTCAAATGCGCTGAGCAGAATTGCTATTTTATTCATTAATCAAAAGTTATGCGAGTTCAAAAATTGCAATTTTTCGATCTTTTGAAAGTTCAACCGCTTTTATCACGAAAACTATGCATCCCACGAAATAACTCGTAACACTTTTGCTTAGAATGACCCAAAAAATACAAAAAAATGTTTTGTTTTGCGAAATTTTGCTGTTATGTAATTAATTCTGCAAGTTCTTTGTTTATAACAATATTATCGACATCCGGATCAACTGTTACCAAATAATTCGTGTTCTAATGGATAAGTCCAACTAAATAAAGGAGGCCGTTGTGACCCCCCCCCCCCACCGTGGCGACAGCACTATCTATTGTTAGATGATGATAAAAATATTTAGCTGCGAGTATTAAGATCATCCCCCTGTATATTCAAGTTGATTCGATTACTGCCGGATTTTCATTTCCAAATTACCATGGAATCATTTTTCATTCGCAGTAATATTAATAATCCATTATAAGTTGTAACTCCAGCATTTATCTACAAACTTTGAAGTTCCATTAAAACTTTAATGCCGCCCGTATAAATTATAGAGTCATTTTACTGGAAAACCCAATAATCGTGCGCCACTTTTTAGCGCTCTACCCTTAGAGCTCCTTCGTCTTTCGACGGTTTTTTTGTTACATACTACTTGATTTCTTAAAATATATTTGTTTCTATTTGAGACATAAATACATCATTAACAACACTGAATTATTTATTGTATAATAATCTACAGTTTCATGACTCTCAGGAACAAGTGATTATATTTACGTAATAACATCATCATCATCAATCACGTCCACTGCTGGACATATACGGAGAAGAGTAGTGGACTAGCACGCATCCTTGTTTGACACCTTGGTGTGCTGTGAATTGCTTGGGTTCATTATCGTTTGTTATTACTATGTCTATATTATTTCTATACATAACTTGTATAATTCCTATTGTGTTACTATGCATTCCTCTTTCTCGTAATGTTTTCCATACCTCTTTTCTACGAATTCTGCCAAACGCCTTCTTTAGGTCTATGTAACATCTGTGCATCTCTTTGTTCCTATTTATTGTCTCCTCACTTATTTGTCTTATTTTGAATATTAGGTCTTGCTGGTGTCTGGTCTTTCTAAATCCACATTGTTCTAATGTTGAATCTATTTTATTCCTTGGATTGGATTGGTTGGTCTTTTTTTGCTGATTACCTGATATATTTATTCCTCGGTGTCTGGTAGTTTCTGTCTCCCTTCTTATGTATTGGTAGTAAAATGTCTGTTTTTCAGTCCTGTAGTATTTTCGCTTTGTTTATTAAGTCGTTCGTTAATTGTTGTAAACAATCCATTCCTTATCTTCCTGTGTATCTTATCATTTGTGGGGTGATGTTATCCTTGCCCGCTGCTTTACCTATTTAATTGTCTCTATTGTCTTCTTCAATTCTTCTCTTTTCAAGAGTTCTATCTTTTGCACTTCCTTTATGTCTCTTTCTTCATCTAGGCTTTCCGTATTGGCGTATGTTAACTAAGCAAAACATTCTCGGTATCTCCCATTATTTTTTTCATCTTATTACATTTCCGGCTTTATTTTTTATATTCGTCGTTCTGTGTACCCTCTTTTGTCTTAGTTGTTTTAGAGTTAAGAGAAGACCAATTTATGAACAAAAACAACAGACGCTATCGAAAGAATCGCATCACTAAAGTGGAATTGGGTAGGACACGTCGCCAGTTTATCAGACACCCGATGGATAAAACATATTGCCGAGTGGAGGCCACGACAAAAAGCATTACGGATCAGAGGACACCCACCAACCAGATGGACAAACGACCTAAAGCGACTTGGATGCAAGTCACACAAGACAGAGACAGATGGAAAAAGCTGAGGGAGAACTATGTCCATTAGTGGACGCATATAAGTTGATGATGATGATGATGTTTTAAAGTACCATCATCATCATCAATGGCGTTACAACTCTTGATGAGTGAGTCTTTGCCGCGTTCACTATTGCCTTCCATGTTTGTCGGTCCTGTGCCACTATTTCCATTGTCTCACTCCTATTTTCTCCAGGTCTTCTATGACTACATCTTTTCACCTTTTTCTAGGTCATCCTACAGATTTTCTGCCAGCTGGCCTACCACAAAACACATTGTTTATAAGGTGATTGTCGTTACTGCGTATCACATGCTCTGTCCATCTAAGTCTCATCATCATATAGATCTCCCTCAGTTTTTTCCATGTATTTCTGAGTCTATTGGCCTTTATATATCTGACTAGGTTTCCCTTTCCGAAAAGATACCCTTAACTCGTTATTGTATTTGCGCCTCCATTCGTTTGTCACGCTTTCTCTGCAAGAGCCATGTATTATTCGAAGGATTTTACGTGCTTAAACCAGCAATTTATTTACTTCTCTTTTTGTTAGCGTCCATGTTTCTCTTCCATAACTCCCCGAGCAGCTATGTCTGGTTTGATTTTTGGATATATTTTTCATCGGACATGTTCTAAGGCTAGGTTAAACAACAATGAGGACAACGGATCTCCCTGTATCAGTCCAGAATTTACTCAGAAAGCATTTGATATTTTTCCCTATTCTAACTTGTACAAAGGAGTCACACACATTTGCGTTACCGTAGTTAGTTTCTTGGGTACGCCCAGCTTAACTATTCCCTTCCATAGTGTTTCTAGTTTTTGATTTTCACTGTAGTTTCTTGTGATTTTCTTCCCATTCTCAACAAGTTCAAATAATAACGAGATAAGTTCCCCGTATATTAAAGACGTACTGTATTACTTAGAGATATTTACTTTAAATTTAACATCAAACTGTTTTTTGTGAAATATAACTAATGATCCATATAATCGCCTTATTCTTCCAGTATGTGTCTAAAACCATTCTGTGTTCGGATAAAACTTTTTCGTCTGATACACATAAATAGAAGATAATTAAAATTCATGGGAACATAAATATAAATAAATGGATTAAACCCTGGGACAGAAAAGTCAACATAATTAAAAGTATAATGAATATTAATGGCCTCGTCTCTCTATCTCTCTTTCCGAGCGACAAGAACGAAAATATATGTCTTTTTTGTTAATGTGTACTTCCACTTTTGTTGCAAAAAATTTTTCGGGGTTTTATGCGTTGGGAATTCGTTATAATGTCTAGGAATAAACTCAATTATTAACGTGGAGCTCTAATGTTTATGGTTGAGGTTTTTGCAATACCACCAATGGGTTTTTTTCGGAAGGCTTTGCTATGAAAACTGATGTTCATAAATATTTTTATAGTACGATATATGAGGTTATTACTAAAAACGAAGACCATAAAAGTTATACTAAGCAATTATTTCGAAATTATATGGTAGTTTTGTCGATTGAAAATCGATATTATGGTCTTGATGAATGTTTACACTTAAAAACTTTTTACACTACATGTGACACTGGGAATTTACAAATTACTGGAACGAAAATTATAGTCCAATGCATTTTATATAAATGAGATACATAGTTTATTGGAAATAATATAAAAAGTAGGTAATGTAAATACTTAATAAACATAAGTAAATATAAATAAAGAAATATTTTATTTTCGTGAAGTTTGAAGGTGTAGATGGTAAATAGGAGTTGTATAAATCACTTCTCACTTGTAAATATTTTTGAAATTAAACGTAATTTATTATTGACTACTATCAAATTACACTTAGAACCGCGTTGAAACATTAAAAGATTATAATATACGTGTGTTCATACAAGATTGTAGCATTCGACAGTTATCTTTCAAAAATTCAGTTAAATGAGAGAGGGTGCGAATTTCGTTTTATAATCCATTTAAAAATAAACTACACCCAGTGTATGATTCGCGTTGTAGTGGCGGAAGGTTAAATAACGATTAGATGTGGAAATTTATTAGAAGTTGCTTGTTTTGAAACCTTGTTCTTTAATAAGTGACCATGCAACTTCGTAATTTGCATAGGATATATGTTAATTGTTTGCGCAAAGGGGGTGTAGGTAACGAAATTTTTGCACGTTTGCTATCGCATTGTTCTCGTGTATAATTGATGTGAATTTATCCGGGAAGAACAATCAATGTTCTAAATCTCCGTCGTAAGTAGGTGCGTTTAATATAGGTAGTTTTACAAAGTTTCAAAGATTTTTTGTATGAGTGCTCACAACACTAGCAACCTCTTGGTCCACGACTGAGGCATTAAAAGCTTTAACGTTTAAAAATTCCGTTACTTCGGCAATTAGCTTATGAAACATATTTTCAAACCTGTTTCGTTTTGGTTCATGAATGATACCTACTATAATTTTGGTCGGGTTTAGAAGATACCCTTCTAAATTTTCAATAATTTGTTGAGCTTCTTCAAACGCATCAAGCAATTTTTCAGCCCTTAAAAGTCCCCCATTTAATTCCGTTAAATTAGGTTTATCTTGTGCTTTATTTGCATTGTGCTAATCGTAATGCTAAATCGCGTCGCGTAAGATTACTTGTGCGTTTTTTCTTATCTGCTTGTAAAGACATGGCAATGTAATTTAATGAAGAATTGTTAATAATATAGTAATTATTCAATAGCAGAAAAGTGTAAAATAAATGTAAAAATCAATTAAATATGTAATAATTCGAACACCATGAATTTGTAAAGTAAATAGTTAAAACGACCTTTTAAGAAATGCTTCTAAAAATTCGAAAGTAATAGTATTTTAAGTGTAAAAGCAACTTTTCACGTTTTTTTGTATTGCAGTACCTTCGTACAAACCACATTTGATACTTAATTATTTTATAATTTTACAGCATGAGTTTCTATAATTCTCATATGATTTGTATGCAAGTTTCTGTTGTTTAATAAATATTTTCAAAAGAGCTCTATGAGAAAAAATATCTTTCGAGATAGACAAAACATATAAATCTGTTGTCTTGATGTTCTAAACATTTTTGTACTAGTATTTGAAGGTAGAAAATAGTTTCTTTAGTTCACACGCCTCTACTGAATCCAAATTGCTAATCTGTAACATATTACGTATACTAGTTTCTTATTTTATGTCCTTTAATAAATAAATTCCAAACACGCTGGTGTGTACTTTTTAAAAATCATGTAAACTAATAAATTACGATACATACAACGATCAAAATAAAGTCATTCCAACCAGTCAAGACTTCACAACTTCATTATGATTGTCATTATCTTCACACTGTAGAATAATGCCGCGCGATTGTGACAAATAATGTGACATAACAAACGGTTGTAAATTTTATCTAGCATTTCATGATATACCTAATAATTGCTAACATTATAAGAATACATTAACATTTCACGCCTGGCATCATAGTTGCCTGTTGCTGCCAATAAATCATGGTTCATGAAAATGAATTGGAAAATTATTGTTTTATTGTTTAAAATGTTGTATTATTAAGTAATGTTAGGTTATTCATACTGATGAGCTGTAAATTATTTTAGAATGAATTACAACTTAAATAATATGTATGTTAATGATTTATATTATACTGGCATTTATAAAAAAAAACTGTTGCACTAAAATGTAGTCTTAGTATTGAGAATACAGTGTTGGTAGATTGTCTGTGATGTAGACTGTAGAGCCATACTCTAAATAAATACATGGACGCTCATTGTTTCACTGTTAAATAAGTTAAAAGTATTCTAAATACGGAAATGGATATTTCGTGTAGAATGTTGAAAAGTTTAAAATATACTAAACTGAACACCTCAGCAAAATAGTGTGGCCGTACACGAACTGCTGAGCGATATAAACGGATAGCTTGAGCGGTCGTCGTCAACATTGCGTCAACTTGAGCGGTCGTCGATTATTGACCGCTCAAGTTGTCGTCCGTAACTGCTGCAGCAGTTGACATTCTGTCTCAGTCGAATCATGAACTCTGACGAGGATGCTCTTGTAGAAGAGCTGTCGATTGCTCCTAGCGCAGTTAACAGCTCGAGTAGTCAGTGTATGCCTTGCAACCGCTCTCGAGCTGTCATGGAATTTCATCGTGCTGTTGACAGCTTGGATCAGTCGCGATTGCTCGAGCTGGCATATTTATGGCAGCGAATATAAGATTATAGTTCACCGCGCGGTCGCAGCTTTAAGCAGTCTATTTCAACTGCTTGAGGCTGTTCTTGTATGGCCGATCTATAAACCTTCAGGATTATTGGTACTGCAAACATTGTATTTGTTACAAAGAAAGTACAGTGTATGTCTAACGCTTTGTACATATAAGGGCGGTTTGCCAGCGGTTACTTCGCGTTTTACCTGTTTTCCTTGGTAACTTGAAAGGCGGCGTTAGGGTGTGACCAGGTAAAACAGGTAAACCGCGATGTCGTCGTTGGCACACCGCCCTCATGTGGACGAGCTGTTAGGCATATAAAGACCAAACAGAAATATTTAACAGTGTCTTAAGAATATTAAACAATGGACTGCTTTAGATGAACAGTTTTTAAATAACGGATAATAAAAATAGTTTTGCCCAAATAATCACCGAACTTCAGCAACAAAGTTACCGTTGTTTTAAATTATAACCTCATCAATGGATCCAAATCTTTGTACGTGTAGTGTTTTTTGAATAATGCAGTCAGTCCTCAGTTAGGGCCAGTTCTGAAGGTTACTGGATTATTGGAAAATTTAGAAAAAAATATCTTATTTCTCGGGATTGTGCAGTTCTGATTATTTCATTCATAGGAGATTCTGATCAATAGAAATGTACAGAAATAAAAAATTAAACTGATTATTTTTTGATGATTTTAACTTCCAATCTTACAGTAAGATATTTGACCACGTGTTTAATTCTGTCCAATCAGATTAAAATTATACTGGGAATTATCTACTGTAGAAAATTACCGATAGAATTTTTTTAAGTAGATTGTTTCTGTTTAATGGCAACCAGTTTCCTAGTTTTGACAATGTCACATTTATGAAAATATCCATAATTTTCGTATTAAAAAATAATCTTACGAATATCACACGACGCGACAGCAAGAATAAATAAGAAAATAATGCTTCATTTTTACTCAAATTTGTTGTCATTGGGCAATAGTCACTCGAGCCCTGCGGGCTCTCGTGTCTATTGCCAGACAACAAATTTTCGAAAAACTGTCGCATTATTTTCAATTTATTCTCACTCTCTTGTGATATTATACCCGATAGTTTTTGATAATTGCCCGTCGTCAAGTATATTACGTCAGATGCCCTTCGTTGCTATGAAAAAATACATTCAGCGACATTAATGACAATTATTGTTTTAAAAATTATAAAAGTGATGACTTTCAACCGTCAAATATTTATAACACCTGTGTGTTTAATTGTACTAATTTGTACTTACAAAATAAATTACAATAAAATTTTGGTTTTGAACAGTTTTATTCATGAAATAATCGCAACAAAGTGCACTCGATCTCTAAAATGAATATAGAATTTTAGTGCTCTTGTGCAATTACTATTGATAATTAGTTGGTGTTCTTTAACGAATCGCATCCTAGATCACTATCGTTAACCAAATGGTCCTTCGAGTCGAATAAATTGATATCTAAATCGTGGATTTGTACGAACAATATACAATAAAAGCATTTATAAATGACACAAAGAAAATAAAGAATTTAACGAGAATTTAAAATTCAATTTATTAAATGCAACTTTTAAGCAGATAAGTGCAAATGTTTGTTTTCCTAATTTAGAAAAATAAAGAAATTCACTTTTAAAATGAAGTCATTCTGAGCATGATCCTATCTAATCTAATTTACTTTATTCCAGAGGTTCTCAATCTGTGGTACATGTACCACTGGTGGTACATATCATTATTGGCGGTGGTACACAAAACACAGAAAAAATTGAAATAGTAGTACTTAGTAAGTATTGATAATACAATTTAAAAATATAGATGGTACCAAAAATAATAAAAATAACTGTAGGTGGTACATCCCTCAAAAAGGTTGAGAACCGCTGCTTTATTCTATAAAAGAATACCTCGCAGAATAAAAAAGTGAAATGCTTATCAACACACAGACAACAGAGAATTTTATAAAATCCTGATGGATACAGACCACTTTGTACTGTATTTAGTATTTTAGTATTATTTCAAATTTAAAATATCAAGTCAGAATTTGGTATTATTTTTGAGAATAAACTAAATGTAAACCCAAATACTTACGATGTCGGGATAGTATCACCAGGTTTTTCCTGGTTTTCCCTCGTGATTTACTATGGAATCTCTAACGCGAGAATTTCAGTGCCACCGTTGCATTTGGTTGTCTTTTTAAAGACAGATCACATGCTATGATTTTTTGTGGCGGATATTCTTGAGTTGGGATTGATTTCATGTAATCGAATGAACTATCTTTTAGTAAAGTCGTCCCAGGAACGCAACTCATCAATATTGGCAATATTATTTTAAAGTCATCTACTTTAAAATGTATAATACGTGTCTGAATTGCCGATATAAATGAGTCAGATTAAATAAATTATTAGAAGAATTTTTTACTAAGCAACACCATTTTTGTTTATTTAGTATTATTTTGTATTTTGACAACGACACCCGACTTGGGCGTCGAAACGTTAATAAAATCATTTTTAGGTAAAATTGTGGCTTATTTCCCATTTGAATATACTTGATAATAAAAAAATGCCACAAGAAAATAGCTTCAGAACAACACTTTGTACTGAAACTTGATTACATCTCAATTGTAAATTTGTATCAGTTCATCTCTCTCGCATGCACCGCCGCTCTCCTTCTCTCAAATTGAATTTGTTTCAAAATAATTCTACATTTTTACTGAAAGTTTTCAAACTTTAAATTGAACAACGTAAACCAAACTAAGTTTGGATGTCAGCCCCTTGGAGCCCCTTGTCAGGATGTATACAAAAATGAACGCCGATCCTATGCTCCGTTCCCACGTTAGTATCATCGGTAGAGACATAAGAAGGCTTCGCTCAAGAAGCAACCCTCTATACTCTGCAATAATTCTAATTAAAAGAAACTTCAAGACAAACGATCGTAGGCGAGAAGAATTGCAGACGAATACAAGACTGAAGTCGAATCTGGCAGGTGCTTCGACTCACTTTTCAGGAGAATTGGTACCGAAAACCATTGTGTGTTCCATATAGTCAAAGAAAGTGGAATGGATGTCAGGGTATAAAAGCATCAAACAGAAATATAGCGATCCGCTTTAATTACTATTTTTGCTAATTTTAATTTTAATATTTTTTCTCAAAACGAAATAATATGGTTCATATAAAATCACCGTTAATATACAAACCAGACTCTAAGAAAGACATGGTTTTACGAAACGAAATGCATCCCCTAAGCATATGTTTTTGGAGTGTTCAGTTTAACAAACTGAAGTCCCCATAAATTAATTACCATATCAGACCATTATGTCAACAACTCACTTTGGGACATGCATTCGTTTTTTAAAACTGCAGAAGTGTTTCTCTTTTTATATGCCAGATCTAAATAATTTATGGCCCATCTGGTCAGAGGGTAGAAACACAAAAAGATTAGCGTCTGTGGTTTTCTTAACAGTCTCTTCACAGCATGTGAACAACGCGGTCACACCCGACTCTCGCTAACAACCGAACCTTTTTCGAGACCTAAGCAAAACACCTTTTTGTTACCAAAATAAATAAATATTTTACTGTTCGTCGTTAACTTATTTTTATTATTTTTAATTAATTCCGTCAACTCACACCTAGCGGAATATTGGTGACCCCGAGAACATTTAAAACGCCGCGAAAATTTAACAAATTAGTGTTAATAATATACTTTTGCCGGTTTTTAAATACAGTGAGCATCGAAAATGACGGACAGTACCAGTGCCAACAACAGTGCTTCAGTACTTCAGGATAACAGTGCTTCAGTTGATCGAATTTCAGTTAAAATCCCACCGTTTTGGCCCAACGATCTTGAAATTTGGTTCCTGCAAGTGGAAAACCTATATACACTTGCAAACATAACAAGTGACTCAACAAAATTTAACTACATAGTTACTAATTTCGAAACAGTGTACATATCAGAAGTTAGGGACATCATTGTGTCACCACCAGTAACAGAGAAATACGTAAAATTAAAGTCAGAGTTAATTAAGAGACTTAGTGCATCTCAACAACAAAAAATTAAAAGACTACTTGAGCATGAAGAACTAGGCGATCGACGACCTTCTCAATTTTTACAACATTTACAGTCTTTAGCAGGCACAACAGTACCAGATAATATTGTAAGATCTCTGTGGTTAGGTAGACTGCCACCGTCTACACAGGCTATCCTAGCTACTGAAGCTAAAGCTAGGTTTGACGCAGTTGCCGAGCTAGCTGACACAATCTCCGAAGCTATAGCTCCTAGCGTCTATATTTCAGAAGCTTCCAACTCGCGCGAAAGTACCATCGATAAATTCACAGCCGAATTAGCTGAAATGAAAATGCAGCTATTACCATATCAGACCATTATGGCAACAACTCACTTTGGGACATGCATTCGTTTTTTAAAACCATGTCTTTCTTAGCGTCTGGTTTGTATATTAACGGCGACTTTATATGACCACATATTATTTCGTTTTGAGAAAAAATATTAAAATTAAAATTAGCAAAAATAATAATTAAAGCGTACCGCTATAGAAATATTGCAAGTTATTGCAACTAATATTAGAGTACAGCTTAGAAAAATAGCGTGTGTTAAGAATATTAAATAATAGCCAAGTTTGAGAGACAGTTTTTAAAATAACGATTAATACCAACCTGGCATAAAAGGCAAAGGCACTGGAAGAAGAACTACATATGTGCTGAAATGATCAAGAATCTTATTGGACGATACATATGATCTCAAAGAACTTTTGGCAAAATTCAAACCTATTGTTGATTATCAACAAAGTCACCTTTGCTTTAAATGGTTTTAAATGAAAATCTCCTCATTTGATCCAAATCGTTTTGCGTGGGGCAATCTTTTGGGACTGCAAGCCAGTAGTCGTTTGAGACCAGTACTGAATATTACCCGCTTAATGGAAAATGGAGAAAAATTTCTAATTTCTCGGGATCATGCAATTCTGATATTTAATTGGTATTCTTTAATGAATCGCGTTCTTGATTACAATCATTAACCAAATGGTCCTTCGAGTCAGATAAGTTGATTTATAAATGACACAAAGAAAATAAAGAATTTAACGAAAATTTAAAATTCAATTTATTAAATGCAACGTTTAAACAGATAAGTGCAAATATTTGTTTTCCTAATTTAGAAAAATAAAGAAATTCACTTTTAAAATGAAGTCATTCTGAGCATCATCCTATCCAATCTAATTTACTTTATTCTATATAAAAGAATACCTCGCAGAATAAAAAAGTGAAATGCTTATCAACACACAGACAACAGAGAATTTTATAAAAGCCTGATGGATACAGACCACTTTGTACTGAAACTTGATTACATCTCAATTGTAAATTTGTATCAGTTCATCTCTCTCGCACGCACCGCCGCTCTCCTTCTCTCAAATTGAATTTGTTTCAAAATAATTCTACATTTTTACTGAAAGTTTTCAAACTTTAAATTGAACAACGTAAACCAAACGAAGTTTTATGAATTCTATGTACATTATAAAAGTTGTTACGAACTAACTTTGACTGTAAAAGGGAAGTGCAAAACTCGTTCTGTTCCGTATATTTTGTGTATAAAAAGGGACGTTGGTTGAGATAAAAATTCGAAAATATAAAATACTTTTAGAAAGGTGTGTACAGAGCCGCATCATTCGACTTTCTTTTCTTTAATAGCTTATGATCTTTTTTTTATATTCTATTCTATTTTATTTTAAACAATAAAAATACACCTATTGGCTGTGAGTTTCGACGGTAGCGCTCTCTCGCGGTTTGAAACTTATACTTTTCTGATAAAATTGTTCAAATTCAATGCACAAAACTGCCACTAACAGCGCTGGCGAAAACTGTCAAATCCCCTCTACTCAAATATACAAAACGAGTAGAGGGGATATACAGAGGGGAGTCAAATATACAAAACGAGAAAAATAGATATTTATCTAGAAAAACACAAATTCTGAACTTAAATATTATTGTAACCTGATTACTGAATGAATACACAGAATTAATAGTAAAAGTAATTATGTTTTTTTATTTTATTCATTATAATTTTAATATTTATTATATAAATTCTTGCGACTGGATGACTGCTTACGCAAGAGGCCATTGAGAAAAAGAAGAAGTTTATGTGAAATTTAGAGGTTATCTCTGTTTTTATTGGCTGTGAGTTTCGTTGGTAGCGCTCTCTCGCGGTTTGGAACTTGTACTTTTCTGATAAAATTGTTCAAATTCAATGCACAAAACTGCCACTAACAGCGCTGGCGAAAACTGTCAAATCCCCTCTACTCATCGGCTCACAGCGAATTCTACAAGATTAACCAGCATTGTTTCTTTAATCTAATTTTCCTAAAATCATTTCTAATCTAGGTGTCACCTGTTCCACCTTGCTTTGTTTTGACATGAAATGCCCACTTCTTTGTTGTGGCTACACAACACAGCCCTGACTCTGCTTTTCACTAACTGCTCACACCCTTGTGGCTACAATGCACAACACTAACTAAGCCTTGCGCAACTTCTTATATTACACAAGCTTGAACGGTTTAGTCCTCTTGAGCCTTTGCATCTGGGGTTGGTTGACAAGAAGCTGAAGTACTTCATGGTCGGGATGTTTATGGAGCTTCTCTTCATGTCTGCTGGCGACTTTCTTAATTTTATTTGGAATAAATTCGACTTTCAGGTTTCTACGTAAATCTTCATTTCGAACAAACCAAGGAGCACCTACAATATTCCTTAGTATTCAGTTCTGGAGCGTTCCTACATTTCTATAATTACCTTTTTTGGTACAGCCCCATAATTGTAGGCCATAGGTCCACACAGGTTTTAATATCTGTTTTTAAATCAATATTTTGTTCTGGATGAAAAGTTGGGAGTACCTACCTATCATCCAATACATATTTTTGTACTTTACCTTTAACTTTAACTGTTCTGTTTACTGTTTACCATGTTCATTCCATTTGAATTTGACGTCCAGATTTAAACAGGTATTTCGCTTTTGCAAAAGATATAATACTTGTCCAAAAACGTTATCTTGTGGAATCCCTGCATTTATTGGCTTTAACTCAGAGTACTCGAGAATAGACAAAAACAGGCCCTTTTATCCTAGATTTCAAGAGAGTTCTCTGAGCCCAGGCCCCAGAGTACCTATTTTAGAGCACAAGGTCTTGCACAAAGTGGTCGAAAAGTAAAAATATTGTTAAAAGAAATAAAAATATATACAGGGTGATTAGTTAAGAATGTCCAATCTCTGAGTTGTAGATTCTAAACCTCAAAATAATAAGATTTAATACAAATCACTTAAATAAAATGTGGTTACTTACCGATTTATATGTTTTATTTATTATTTAAATTTAAAAACTATTTGTACCCATTACTTTAAAACTATTTGACATATCCTTGTAATACTTGGCAGCAAGTGTAGGTACAGTACACCCTACTAAATATGATACATAAACTACCAGAGGCGTACGACAGGGGATAGTATATGGTTGGCTCTTCCCAAATTCTACGCCACTGGTGGAATTGCTATTTTAGTGCAATTTTTCGATTCTCCAATACTTTCTATGTTGCTAATATACTTCTCATTCGTAAATATACAGTCATTAATTTTCGAGATATTTGAAATTAAAAATGAAACGACACAATTATTTTGATTAATGTATTGTGCCCTTTCGTTTTTAGCTTCAAATATCTCGAAAACTAATGATTTAATTGTTACGAATGAAGAGTATATTATTTACATAGAAAATATTGGCGAATCTAAAAATTACGCTAAAATAGCAGTTCCGTCAGTAGCGTAGAACTTGGAAAGGGTCAACCATTCACTTTCCCCTGTCGTACGCCTATGGTAGTAGGCAGAAACGTTTATTTCACATAATTTACTAGGTTGTACAGTATGTACCTACACTTTCTGACAAATACGTATGATAAGGATATGTCAATTAGTTTTAAAGTACTGGGTCAAACTATTATTAAATTTTTAAATAAACCACCCTGTAACTCAGTATAGTACGGTATTGTTAGACCCAAACCCAGACATCCAAAGTGAAAGTTATCCTCCAACACCAAATTGTTCTATATGGTCCATATAATGTTCAGAAAAAAGTCACACCATTTTGACCGTCGGGTTTGGGGGGAGAGGGGGGAGAAATCTGTAAATTCGTAGTTATTTATGTTTTCGTCAATATTTCTAAAACTGTGCGGTTTAGCATGAACAACCCTCTATACAAAATTGTTCTACATTAAATTTTAAGTAAAAAAGGCTCTATGCATAACCCTTCTAAAATGAACGGTTCCAAAGTTACGGAGGTAGTATAGTATAATTGGTCCAAAAAAAGGCCTAACCCAGACATCCAAAATAAAAGTTTTCCTTCAACACCAAATTGTTTTATATTGTCCACATAATGTTTAGTAAAAAGTTACACCATTTTGAGCGTCCGGTTTGGGGGGGGGGAGATGGGGTAGAAGTCGGTAAATTAGTAGTTTTTTTAAAGTTTTTCGTACATATTTCTAAAACTATGCTTTAGCGTAAAGAATGTTCTATAGAAAAATGTTCTACATGAAATTTAAAACAAAAAAGGTTCTATACATAATTGTTATAAAATCAACGGTTCCAGAGTTACGGAGGCTGAAAAGTGGAGGTTTTCGATACTTTTTATATTTACCGATTTCTGAACTGTTACTTTTTTCTGAACATTATGTGGACCATATAGAATAATTTGGTGTTGGAGGATAACTTTCACTTTGGATGTCTGGGTTTTTGGTATAGTTATACCATACATTGCCCAAAAAATATAAAAAGTATCGAAAACCTCGACTTTTCACCCTCCGTAACTCTGGAACCGTTGATGTTATAACAATTATGTATACAAGATTTTTTGTTTTAAATTCCATGTAGAACATTTTTGTATATAACATTGTTTACGCTAAAGCATAGTTTTAGAAATATTGACGAAAAGCGTAAAAAACTACTAATTTACCGACTTCTCCCCCATCTGCCCCCCAAACCGGACGCTCAAAATGGTGTAACTTTTTACTGAACAATATGTGGACCATACAGAACAATTCGTTGTTGGAGGAAAACTTTTACTTTGGATGTTTGGGTTAGGCCTTTTTTTGGACCAGTTATACTATACCTCCGTAACTTTGGAACCATGCATTTTAGAAAGATTATGCATAGGGCCTTTTTATTTCAAATTTATTGTGGAACAATTTTGTATGGAGGGTTGTTCATGCTAAACCGCATAGTTTTAGAAATATTGACGAAAAACGTAAAAAACTACGAATTTACCGATTTCTCCCCCCTCTCCCCCCCAAACCCAACGCTCAAAATGGTGTGACTTTTTTCTGGACATTGTGTGGACCATATAGAACAATTTGGTGTTGAAGGATAACTTTCACTTTGGATGTCTGGGTTATGCCATCTTTTGGATCAAACTATACTAGTATATATAATCCGGTTCTCTTTTACCGTGAGGTGTCGAGAGATAACTATACTAGTAAGGAGCCACAATTTATTTAAGTGATTTGGGCTAACTCTTAATAGTCCTGTCGCCAGGGGGGGTACAACGGCCTCGTTAATTCAGATGGACTTACCCAAGTTTTTTTTATGTATTTTGACCCGTAGAACACGAATTTTTTGGGTAACAGTTGATCCGGATGTCGATAAGATTGTTATAGACCAAGAACTTGAGGAATCAAATAACAGCGATTTTTGGCAAAACAAAACAATATTTTGTATTTTTTGGGTCATTTTAAGCAAAAAATATTTCTACAAGTTTTTTAGTAGGATGCACAGTTTTCGAGATAAACGCGGTTGAACTTTGAAAAAATCGAAAAACTGCAATTTTTAAACCCGAATAACTTTTGATTAAAAAATAAAATAGCAATTCTGCTTAGCGCCTTTGAAAGTTCAAGTCAAATTATGTCGGTTTTGATTATTTGCATTGCTAAAAATTTATTGTGTTATTGTTAAACAAAGCTACAAACAACTAGTGCGTGAGTGATGTTTCTATGATTTCTCATTTAAAATCGAACGAGTAGGTAGAATAGGTACTAGTGCAATCAAGACTATTTCTACGTTACATGCGTTAAAACGCATGTAAAAGCACGGGAAACCCTACGTGTTTATAGCTTTGTTAAACAATAAAAAAATAAATTTTTACCAATGCAAATAATCAAAACCGATATAATTTGACTTAAACTTTCAAATGCGGTAAGCAGACTTGCTATTTTATTTTTTAATCAAAAGTTATTCGGGTTCAAAAATTGCAATTTTTCGATTTTTTTAAAGTTCAACCGCGTTTATCTCGAAAACTGTGCATCCTACGAAAAAACTTGTAGAAATATTTTTTACTTAAAATGGCCCAAAAAATACAAAATATTGTTTTGTTTTGCCAAAAATCGCTGTTATTTGATTCCTCAAGTTCTTGGTCTATAACAATCTTATCGACATTCGGATCAACTGTTACCCAAAAAATTCGTGTTCTACGGGTCAAAATACATAAAAAAAACTTGAGTAAGTCCATCTGAATTAACGAGGCCGTTGTACCCCCCCTGGCGACAGGACTATAATATTTTGAGGTCTAGAATTTGAAATTCAGAGATTGGACATTCTTGATGAATCATCCTGTATATATAAATAATTTATATAACTGGTTTAATCATTCTGATATAATATGCCTACTATATTAATGATTTCTATAGTACAAATATGATCTACAAATATCCATATTTATTTATTAAACGCCCAAAATTAAAAAATATATCATTACTTTTATTATTATTTTTTCTTTTCCAGGTAAGCCTTCTAAAACCAAACAATTGAACAAATATTGGAAGTTGATAACGTTCTGAGAACGTTCCAAAAAAGTGAGTATTTATTTGTCCATTTGAAAGACTTGATCAGTAATGAACACCAAGAGAACTAAAAAATAGATGTAGGCTTACTTTATTAACAAAATGAAAATAGACGATTACGTTTTGATTCAATTCGAGTCTCTTGCCATCCTCTAACACGTATTTGTGGGTTTACTTTTTTAAGATGCAATAATATACTAAAATTTGGATATTAATATTGGAAATATGAAGTTAATACCGTTAAACTAAATAGTCCTGTCGCCAGGGGGGGTACAACGGCCTCCTTTATTCAGATGGGCTTACCCAAGTTTTTTTTATATATTTTGACCCGTAGAATACGAATTTTTTGGGTAACAGTTGATCCGGATGTCGATAAGATTGTTATTAACAAAGAACTTGAGGAATTATATAACAGCGATTTTTCGCAAAACAAAACATTTTTTGTATTTTTTGGGTCATTCTAAGCAAAAAATGTTCTTGCAAGTTTTTTCGTAGGATGCATAGTTTTCGAGATAAACGCGCTTGAACTTTCAAAAAATCGAAAAATTGCAATTTTTGAACCCGAATAACTTTTGATTAACAAATAAAATAGCAGTTCTGCTTACCGCCTTTGAAAGTTCAAGTCAAATTATACCGGTTTTGATTATTTGCATTCCTAAAAATTATTTTTTTTATTGTTAAACAAAGCTATAAACACATAGTGCTTGAGTAATGTTTTCAAAGCATATCCCATATAAAAATGAACGAGTAGGCGCGACTACAAACAGGCAATTTGTACGTAGTATGCATTAAAACGCATTAAAACACTATTTGTTTATAGCTTTGTTTGACAATAAAAAAATTAATTTTTAGATATGCAAGTAGGTACGTAACTAAAACCGATATAATTTGGCTTGAACTTTCAAATACGGTAAGCATTTGAAAAATAGAAGAAAGAAAGCAATAGAAGAAATGCTATTTCATTTTTTACTCAAAAGTTATTCGGGTTTAAAAATTGCAATTTTTTGATTTTTTGAAAGTTCAACCGCGCTTATCTCGAAAACTATGCATCTTACGAAAAACCTTGAAAGAACATTTTTTGCTTATAATGATCCAAAAATCCAAAAAATACAAAAAATGTTTTGTTTTGCGAAAAATTGCTGTTATGTAATTCCTCAAGTTCTTTGTTTATAAAGCGTTGGTTTCCTCGAAAGCGGCACCGACCAACTGCGACCGTACCACAAACATTCAAGGTTCTTTACAGCGGCAATGTGCAAACTCAGCAAGCGGTGGCTTCCAACGCATTCTTGGAAACCAACGCTATTATTTTGCGTGGTACAGTTTTTTATGACGTCATTCATCGCAGTGTTACGGTCGCAGTTGGTCGGTGCCGCTTTCGAGTAAACCAACGCTTAACAAACTTATTGACATCCGGATCAACTGTTACCCAAAAAATTCGTGTTCTACGGGTCAAAATACATAAAAAAACTTAAGTAAGTCCATCTGAATAAAGGAGGCCGTTGTACCCCCCTGGCGACAACACTAAAAGGGAGAAATATGAAATTTGACTAACAAAATATTAGTTAATTTCGCTTATTACGGTCCTGTCATCACCTTATACAAGATGTATTATGGCGAAATTGCTTCGGAAAAGACATGCAAATAAAATGGAAATAAAAATAGGACCTAAAATGTGCCATTTGCATGATAAAGGACGAACGAGAGAGAGCAGTAAAAACACCAATACTCTCTCCCCCTCCCCCCGCTCTCACCTATGATGCTCGCAAGATGGCAACACTGTAAAATATATTAGATATACTAAACATAACATATTTTACGTAGATTTTATTACTTGAATCGTCGGGAGTTAAATTATAAACATTTTGCCAGGAAGAGCACACGTACCGCACACTTTTTATGATTCATATATCGTTTTATGGATGTTACATTTTATATTTATATCCCCTATTGCATTTAAATTAATGTTTAGGAAGTCTCGGGAGTTGAGAGGGGAATAAAACGATAAAGATTATGTCTTTGGTTAATAAACTCTAAAATTTAAACATTATTGTAGGATAAACAGTGTTTCATCCACGAAAATCTTGCCAATCGGAAATAAAGTTTACTACTATACTAGGGCGGTTCGATAAGACGTTAGCCTTGGAAATATAAAAAAAAAGAATGTGTGTGTACTTTGTACGCACGTAAGAAGTTATACTTCTATTATAATATAATTTCAACGAAATAAGTATTCCTATTTAACAGTTACAATACAAAAAATTAACAATAATTACCAAAAATGAACCAAAACTTAACAATGCCAAATATTAAAAAAAAAAAGAAAAAAATATGAATCGTCCGGGATTTGAACCCGCAATCTCACGATTTTTTGATCTCTGGTCCAATGCTCTACCAACAAGGCCACCAAGCCGCATGCAACTTACCTTTCAGATATACATAATTATACATCACGGTGACAAGTGAAATATAAAAATAGATGTTTTATTATTTTACGCCCAAGGAAGACAAATCCAAAGACACAAAATTATAATAAAAAAACCTTTTAAACCACTTTTTTCAAATTGCGCAAGTTGTATTATTAATATTAATGTTAATAAATGAAATATAAATATTTTGACGTTTCACAATTTGACAATTCACTTTTAACAGCAGTGGCTTAAAAATTTTAAAGCACTAGTGCCTTAAAGTAGCATTTTTAACGCTCCTATGGAGTCCTAAAAATTGCATTTTTTACACGTTTGTAGAAAAATATATTTAAAAACACTAATATATTCTTTCCACACCTTTTCTGGACTGATACATACATAAATTAAAACATTTTGAAGTATAACTTCAAAAATATAATATGAAAACTATTTAAAAAGGCAGTATAACTATTAACTAACCTTTGTTGTTTCTCTTCCCACAAATTTTAAAACGCAACAACCATACATAACCAAATGGTCAACCGTCCAAACCACAGCTGCGCTACAGATGCCATATTGGATAATTTTTGACATGTCATTTGAACATCCAATCAGAACAAAGTTATAATGCGCATGCGCCGGGATCGTAGGTTTTAACATATAAAAATTCACCCTCATATCGCGCGTAAAGAAGTATAACTTCAAAAATTTTGGAAAAGTGCCGATTTATTTTTGAACGTAGTCTTCTTTTGGCTCGATATACTTGACCCGATGATTCTCCACCTTCTTTGAGCCGTCTGAAAATTACCTTTTCCCGAGGTCTGCAAAGTAGGCTTCCGGGGCGGTGATGAACTCTTTATATTCGTCTTAAATTTCTGGCCGGCGAGTGACTTTTTCAGGTTTGGAAATTAAAAGAAGTCGTACAGGCCCAAATCTGGAGAATGCGTTGGATTAAACATCAGTTGCAGTCGAATTCGACCAACTTGGCCATAGCGATAGTGGAGGTGTGAGCTCGACCGTTGTCATGGTGGAAGAGTATTTTCCTTTCCCAATCGGGGCTGTTTTTTCTGAAATTTGGCGTCGAATCGGGCTAATAATGCGGCATAGCAAAGCCCTGTGATCGTTTTGCCCCTTTCGAGCAAGTGGATACAGATCACACCTTCTGATTCTTAGAAAAGGGTAGCCATCACCTTTCCGGCCGATTAGACAATCTTTGCCCTCCTCGGAGCACGTTCTCTGGGTGACGTCCACTGTATTGACTGTTCCTTGGTCTCTGGTGTATACCAGTGGAACCATGTTTCGTCGACGGTTATGAAACAACGTAGAAACTCATTTGGATTACGCTTAAACGGAATCAGACACTGCTCTGAAGTGGTCTCATGGTTGCGTTTATTGTTCGGAGTTAGAAAATGCGGCAGCTATCGCGCCGACAGCTTTTTATGCCCAAAATTTCATCCAGGATATAACCAACGAGATCTTTTGAGAACTCTACTGTCTCAGCTATTTCACGCACCTTCAGTGGTCGATCTACCAATACGAGATCGTGGATTTCTTTCACGTTATCCTCAGTGGTAGCCGTTTTCGGGGCACCTGGGAGTGACACCAATTTTTGACGGTCTTCATCGAAGGTTCACCGTTTACAGAATCACCGTTTACAGAATTCGACAGACAGACAAATATGTCCCTTTTCCTCAATATCGCTGTATTTTATGGATTTTGTACTTTCATCATATGGAAGTTTCGTCAAAATTACTCGATTTTTCTGCGAACTACACTAAAAGCTCTTTTACACAAGGCTTTTCTATTATCCTCCATTTGGAACCTAGACCCAGCTGTTTGAAAACAGAGGCTTACGTTGGAAATTTTGAATGTATTTCAGTCTTTTAATTTCTTTAACACCGTCTTTACAGAAACGTGTTCTTTCTTTTTAGGCATTTTATATTATATTATAATGTCTCGAATTTCAAACTTAGAACCCTAAGGAAGATCTTTAGTATTAGGGTGTGGTCTTTAGTATTATGGTAAGGAGACGACGAATAAAGGAGACAAAAGGGACTCTACAATCTACAATCTACAAGGGAATCAACTTTCGTTGGAATTTTTCCTAGACGAATAGACGGAGTGTGACTGCATATTGTAGAGAGCTTTTTGTGTCCTTTATTCGTCATCTCCTTGCCTTATAAATTGTGAAAGGCAGAGATTAAGGATGTTACCAGAAAGTGGTTCGAAGAGAATTTTCAAATTTATTGTTTAGATTTGGGACATCTCATTTTTCTTCTCGTGGAATATACTTCAGGAGAAAAGCTTGTTACATTTTTGTGTTGATATTTTTTTATCTGTTTTTATCTGGTATGAAAAAACTATAATTAAAATTAAATCCTGCCTTGAAAGCAGTTTATTAACGAAAAGTCTTAGATTTAAAATATTGTTTATTATATTTTTATTTCAATTATTCTAATTGTTTAAAAGGTAGTAAACTTTGTATCTGGGGCTTTTCGTTGTTTTCCTCGTAATACGAGAGATGTCGCTAAATTGCGTCTCAGAGGTGGGCTCATTGCATTGCGATGGTTTGCCTTAAATTGGCAGAATTGTTTAAATTTCCTTCAGAGTTGAGACTTCTGAGCTTCACTGATGAGGCATAAGGATGCTGAAATAGCTATATGGAGATGGTGGTCCAACTCTGAATCAAATATAAACAAAACCTGCCTTGATCTTTTTTATCTTTTTCATTTTTACTCAGTTTGAGTATTTAGAAACTGTCTTTCGGTCCTTTTCCTTGACGAAGGGAAGGTAAATGCGTGGCCTAAGCGTCCTCTATTTGCTTTCTCCGACTTTCGTCGTCTCTTGTGATTATATATTGTAAAATCCGGAGATACGGGATGCAGCCAGAAAGCAGTTTATTAACGAAAAGTCTTAGATTTAAAATATTGTTTATTATATTTTTATTTCAATTATTCTAATTGTTTAAAAGGTAGTAAACTTTGTATCTGGGGCTTTTCGTTGTTTTCCTCGTAATACGAGAGATGTCGCTAAATTGCGTCTCAGAGGTGGGTTCATTGCATTGCGATGGTTTGCCTTAAATTGGCAGAATTGTTTGTACTTCCTTCAGAGTTGAGACTTCTGAGCTTCACTGATGAGGCATAAGGATGCTGAAATAGCTATATGGAGATGGTGGTCCAACTCTGAATCAAATATAAACAAAACCTGCCTTGATCTTTTTTGTCTTCTTAAAATTAAATCCATTAATTCAACACAAGATTTTTATCTTCGGGCTACAATGTTCCCTCTGCACTCATTGCTTACTGCTCCAATGCAATTCGTTTGTTGTGGTAAACACATTAATAAATCACTAGACCTGCATAAAATACTTCCGTTGTGTTCTTAGTCGCATACGGCATTAGCATACCATTACACGAATAACATGCACATTTTGCGATCGAACAACGGCTAGAAAAAATTAGATAACCATCAGTTCATATAATCTCGAAAGTAGCTCGTGGAAGTGCTTTCTATATTAAAACAGGCCCACTTTCACTTTCGATACTACTATCTCATTCTCAATACCACGAGAGCGAGAGAGAGCACTCGAAAATGTCAATTGCACGCCGTTTCATAATAATGAAATGCATACAATGATGTATGAACTTTGTATAGTGGAGCGGATTTAATGCTACACCGAGTTAACTAACAGTATCTGGCTGTACTACGGTTTAGATATGTAGATACATGGTTAAAAGGTGGTAAAGACGTCTGCACAGTTATAGTTGAGCTTAATTTATAGCAAGGCACCATACACTTAAATGGAACTTACATGAATTTATATTTATTCTTGTTGCTTAAACTTCTTTGTCCGTATCATATATCAAGAAGAACGATTGAGACAGACAAAATAACAAAACAAATATTCAGAGAGGATTTTCATCGTGTCATGATATAAATACGGACAGAAAAATGGGAACCAATATGTAACAACAAAACTCCAACTGACATGACGTTGGGAGCCAATTGTTTCAACTTCGCCTAGCTCAGTCTCTCAGGTGTAGGTACCTCTTATCTTAATTACAAAAGTCAAAAATGAGTCTTCTTCTTCTTCTTTCTTATAGACATGACTGTCTGTTTTTTCAATGTGCCTCTAATAAGTTGTCTTTCCATCGTTTTCGTGGTCTTCCCACTGACCGTCTTCCTATTGGGGAACCGTCTCTCTCTGTCCTGACTATCCTATTTGTTGTCATTCGGATTATGTGGTTATTCCATTCTAGTCTTCTGTTTCTTACCCAATTATTAATGTTATACACCTTGCATCTCTATCGTATATCTGTACTTCTAGCTCTGTCCCATAGAGTCTTACCATTGATTTTTCGAAGGGTTTTCATCTCCGCTGTTTCCAGCAATCTCTTTGTCTTTTCTGTGTCGGGTCGTGTTTCTGCCGCGTATGTCATTATTGGTCTGATGATTGTTTTGTAAATTCTGCCTTTCATTTCTTTTCCGATATTTTTATTTCTCCATATTGTGTCATTCAGGCAACCTGCGGCTCTGTTTGCTCTATTCACTTGATCTTCCACTTCTGTTTCGAGCCTTCCGTAGCTAGGTAGTGTGATGCCTAGGTATTTAAACTCCATCACTTGTTCTATTATCTGACCTTCCAGCTCCAATTTACATCTTATTGGATCTGCTGTTATAACCATGCATTTTGTCTTTTGTGAGGAAATTAACATGTTAAATTTTCTGGCGATTATGTTGAATTGGTGCAGCATACGTTGTAAATCATCTTCACTTTGAAAGTGCCATAGTGACATAGCAGATTATTTTAAGTTGTTTTTCTCCCATTTGGTATCCTTTTTTAGTTCTTACTTTTTTTATTATTTCGTCCATGATCAGGTTGAACAATAAAGGACTCAAGGAATCCCCCTGTCTCAGCCCATTGCCGGCTTCAATTGGGTCAGTTAGTTCATCTTCCACTTTTACTTTTATTGTGTTGTTCTGGTGGATGTTTTCGATCGTTTTAATTATTCCTAGAGGTACCTCTCTCGAGTATAACAAATGGATAACGTCCTTTAATGTGACCCTGTCAAATGCTTTCTTAAGGTCCACGAAACATAAATATGCCGGTTTGTTGTATTACAACGATTTCTCTTGAACTTGCCTCATTATAAATATAGCGTCAGTGCATGACCTTCCCGACCTAAATCCTTGTTGTTCTTCTGCTAATGTTATAATTTCATTCAGTTTGTTTGTTATCACTTTGGTTGTTAATTTTAATGTTGTGTTTAATAAGTTAATTCCTCTGTAATTCTCCGGGTCCGATTTATCTCCTTTTTTGAAGAGAGGTATTAGGATGCTTGATCTCCATTCTTGTGATATTCTGTTTTGTTCTATTATTTTTTGTATTAGTTTTAATAGTTGTGTAGTTAGATTTTGTCCTCCGTACTTTAGGAGTTCGTTCGATTTTCTGTCCTCTCCTGGAGATTTTCTATTTTTTAATTTTCTTAATGCTTCCTTTACCTCTCCCTCCTCGATGTTTATTTCTTCGTTTGTTGTAACTTCAGGTGTTGGTGGTTCATTATCGTCGCCTTTAGCAAATAGAAATCGGAAGTAGTCTGTCCATATTTCCTTCTGAATGTGTTTCGCTTTTATTAATTCGTTAATCTCCTTTCTTTGCCCTCTGATCATTCTCCATACTTCTTTTTGTGTTCCGTAGTAGTCGTGTTCCATCTGTTTTGAGAAACTCTGCCAGTGCTCCCTTTTTATTTGTCTCACTAAAGTATTCGTTTCGTTTCTGATTCGGTTGTAGTGGTTGTATGCCTGTTGTGTTTGTTTCGTTATGTATTGTAAAAATGCTTTCTTCTTTTCTTCACATTTTATCTTAACTTCCTCTCTAAACCACGGGGTTTTCTTCTTTAATATGTGAGTATTCGTTACTTTTCTCTCTCCAAGTAATTCTGTTGCAGCGTTGATTATGTTATCTTTGAGTTTTTGCCAGCTTTCATCGATGTTATCGTTTTCTAGTATTCCATTCTCAGCAATCTTCTCTGATATTCTTTTCCTGTATAAGTATTCCGTGGATTCCGTGTGTAGTCCTTCGACTTTGATTTTTGTTTTTGTTGGTGCTGCCCTCTTGGGTGTGAAATATTTCATAATGATTCCTATTTTACATAATACCGATAATACTAAGCTATGGTCGCTACCTACATCTGCTGAGTTTAGGCATCTTACGTCGATTATTTTTAATGGATGTATACCTCTGTTGCTTACAACATAATCTATCATAGATCTTTGTCCACGGGTGTTATTGAATGTCTATTTGTGTTGGTCTTTGTGGTCAAAAAATGTGTTGTTTATTCTAAGTTCGTTATTCGTGCAGAAGTTTATCATAAGTTCTCCATTTTCGTTTTTAACATTATCATTGTGTTTTTGCTTAATTAATTCCGGGTTTTACCAAAAATGAGTCTTGGAGGGGCAAATAAGTTGGAAGTTTGACAAAAATTTGAAATTTATCCATATAGCTTCATGTAGTGTACATGATAACTTGTTAATGGCTTCAGATGTTGGTTGAATATATTGTAGCTGAATGAGTAGATAGTCGGTGATTAAACCCATTGTAGTTTCAGGTAGATAGTAAGTCTTGCATGGAGGCTGCTATACTGGTGCAGTTAATATCCCATGTGTGGTGTTGTTATCCAATGGTCGACCTTGTGCTTCAGGAAGTCTCAAAGGGACAACAATGTATTATTTAGCAAAAAAACTAACATGAGAAAACTTATGTTAGGGACAGCATACGTTTTAAAGATTTCCTTGCCATATTTAACCAATATTACAAGTAATTACAACTTAAACACAAATATGAAATAAAAAGGCAAATTGGCAAGGATTAAACGAATACATCAACTTACATCCCTTCTTTCATCACTACTTCTTTTTCCTTTCTTACACACTAATAACCTTATATCCTTCCTGTCCCATCATTGCTAGTTTTTCATCTCCAGATACTTTGATGTCGGGTCTCTTAATTTCTCGGTCTCCTCATTACTACTTTTCTTATTTACATTCACATCTAGTAATACATTTTTCTTCAGCCAAACTGAATATATATCATCTTTTATCTATTTTGTTGGATCCTTCTATTAATAAATTACACCAAATATTAAGCTTATAACATCAGCTTAACTAACATCTTAGAAAAGTACAACTCTGTATTTACAATCTATAATTTTCTATACTATGTAATGATAATTGCCTACCCTAAAGAAAGTATTAATTCACTTCTGTTTGATTCTATAATTTTTAACTTTTATCCATCATACTTGTTCAGGGTAGATTAATTTTAATCCCAACAAATTTTTTCACTACTGTTATAATTTTAAATATTAACATAAAATTTAAATTCTTTTGGCTGAAGTAACTACACATATTATTACATTCTGTCAAGGTACGGTGTCAGTCTAGTGCTGACATACTTCAAAGTGCCATTTCGGTCAGTTGTCACCTAAACTCTGTCATGTAAGGTTCTACCTACAATTTCCCAGCCAATATGGTTGATGTCATGTGATGCCAGGGGTTAATCTGGAAATATTTTTAACATCCTTTAAAATCAGATAATATAATGTAACCCCAACTGTTTAATATCAATTTAAGGGTTTTTACCCGTAAATGTTGGTGGCTTAAAGCATGTAAACCTGTTAGTATAACTATCTATTCACTTTTTACCTTTGTCAAAATTTAACCTCACGTTTGTTTTACTTATAGAATTATACTTATTTTAGGTGATAACACTGATGATGGAATATTGATTCCGAAAACGTTTTGTTGTGATACAGCCCTTTTTAGGGATTTTAAATATACCTTTTACAAGATAAGGTTTTTATTTTTTTAAATTAATATACTCAAATTCCGTTTTAAATTGAGGAGGTGTAAAAAACATTACCATTTCATTCTAAAACGAAAACTGACATGACAGAACGGAGTTGCCAAGTGACATATAAACTCTGTTACTAGTTAAGCTCATCAAATACATCTGTATGTCTATGGTTAAGCTAGTTTTTTTATTTGAATTCAGGGAAAAGAATCAAAATAAGTGAAAGCTTAAAAAGAATATTTAGTTAACAGAAGAGTTGAGTACTAATTATATTTAGAAGGAAAATAGTAAAACAGAAGTAAACAAATTAATTAAATCAACATAAATTGGAATGAAATAATTATTTGAATAAAAATGACAGTCCTTCATGTCACACTCTGTCGAATGCTTTGCTTGCATCCAGGAAGGCTACTCCTATATATTGCTTGTCGTTGAATGCAACTACTATGTATTCTGTAAGTCTAAGTATTTATAGTTTGCTGGAATGTCGAGCTCTGAATCCGAATTGTACTTCTGGAAGTAGTCCTGGTTTGTCAGTCTCTGATTAGAGTCTGGCTTGGATGACTCGCTTTACTATCGTTCTGACTGCTGGAAGTAAGCTAATCGGTCTAATTTTGCGGGAATATGTCGTTCTCTCCTGGCTATGATATCATGATTACATGGTATTCCTTCCATCGGTTTGGGAAGAGCCTGTATGTTAGTATGGCGTTAGATATAAGATACTTCAGAGCTCTGCTAGTGATTTCGTCTGGACCAGGTGCTTTTTTGTTAAACTTTTTCTGATCAGTTCGCTTATTCTCTTGGTCATATGGGATTTATTATTTCTTTTTATACTTCGGGCGTTTCTAGCTCAGTTTCTTCGACTTCTTCGATAAAGTATATGTCTTCGCCTTGGTATAAACTCCCTCTTAAGAGTCCTTATCACCTCGGCTTTCAGAGAAGGAGCTTGTATTGTATTATCAATAATATTTTTATTGATTTTTAGATCTTGAGAATTCTAACCACAGTTATCAGAAATTTTGGTTTGTAAAGTTTAAAGATATACATAATCAGATTTTTCAAGATAAATCTTTCAGTAAACAAATTATTCTCTCTTCGTAAAGTATATGCTTGTAAAAATTTAAAATATCTAAACAATCCGTCGCACTAATTTTAAAACAATAATCAATTCCTCACGTTGCAGTGATGTAGGATCACTGATACGAGTTGAACTATTTATAAGCAACAATAAAATCCACGTACTCGTATGTACGCGTACGGCTTTTCCATTTTCATTTCATTTCAGTGAATTTGTTCAAATTGTTGAATGGTAAAATTGTGGTAAAATTTTGGTGAATGAACTTGGTGATCATTGATGAATTTCGAATTTAATCGGATAAAAGCCATGTCAATAGAAAGTGAATTTCTGGAAATTGTTTACAGTTTGATTTAAAGTGATTCTTTCGATATATGTATTTTGTGTATTTGTAGAAAAGTGATGCATAATAAAACAAATTTGTTTATAAAACAATAGTTTTCAGTGTTTTATTCTCAAATAAAATGAACTTTCATTAAGTAGGGGTCCTGAATCCATCGGTAAAGATCTATCATCGGTATCTACGGTAAGAATCGCATCACTTCTAATACATACAGAGAGGATCTAAATTATGGAATAAATTCATTTTCTCTAAAGTGGACGACTTTGGAGAAAAATCATGAAACAGGTCGATTTTTATTTTTAAATTATAATTGTTTGGCATATATTTCATACTATTGACGTCATCCATCTGAGCGTGATGACGTAATCAATGATTTTTTTAAATGGGAATAGGGGTCGTGTGGCACCTCATTTGAAATGGTGTTCAATTCTCTATTTAGTAATATAAACGATAATATCAATATTTATACACGGTGACCAAAAAAATAATTTTTGAATTAAATTAAAACAAAAAGTCCAAAATATTCACAATAACAAAATTTATTTTTTTTACTAGTTGAGTTTTTTGGCATCACCAATAATTTTTAAGTTATTTTGAAAAAACAATTTTTAAAATAAATTTTTTTTAAAAGACTAAGTTTTTCAACCTAATAAAAATATTTGTAAATTAAATATTTTTAAAAGATTTTTAATTGAAAAACTTTATTGGCCCATTTCCTGGTGACAACCTCCAAGGCTTCTACAATATGCAAGCCAAATGGATGCTGCAGTGAAGACTAAAGGGAAGGAATTCTACACTATGCAATTCACAACCCCCGTCTGCAGCGTGGTAAAGTTCCAACGGAAAATGGACCTAGTTACTCTATAGGAGTAATACTAATATAAAATAAAAATGTATACCATTTTTATTAATTCAGTTGCGGTGCGAAACCAAAACTGTCTTAATTTTTACTCAGATCAGAGAGTGCAGCCAGCACTCTTATCGACGATTTCACCTCTTGTTAGAGGTTCATCAGAGACTGCATAGGCTGCATTTCTCTGGCCCAGGTAAAAATCTTCGACATATCCATCTCCCACCGCAACTGACGAGATGGTAGTAGGTGCCTAGCGGCATCTGCTAAATAAAAGACTAAGTTTTTCAACCTAATAAAAATATTTGTAAATTAAATATTTTTAAAAGATTTTTAATTGAAAAACTTTATTGGCCCATTTCCTGGTGACAACCTCCAAGGCTTCTACAATATGCAAGCCAAATGGATGCTGCAGTGAAGACTAAAGGGAAGGAATTCTACACTATGCAATTCACAACCCCCGTCTGCAGCGTGGTAAAGTTCCAACGGAAAATGGACCTAGTTACTCTATAGGAGTAATACTAATATAAAATAAAAATGTATACCATTTTTATTAATTCAGTTGCGGTGCGAAACCAAAACTGTCTTAATTTTTACTCAGATCAGAGAGTGCAGCCAGCACTCTTATCGACGATTTCACCTCTTGTTAGAGGTTCATCAGAGACTGCATAGGCTGCATTTCTCTGGCCCAGGTAAAAATCTTCGACATATCCATCTCCCACCGCAACTGACGAGATGGTAGTAGGTGCCTAGCGGCATCTGCTAAATAAAAGACTAAGTTTTTCAACCTAATAAAAATATTTGTAAATTAAATATTTTTAAAAGATTTTTAATTGAAAAACTTTATTGGCCCATTTCCTGGTGACAACCTCCAAGGCTTCTACAATATGCAAGCCAAATGGATGCTGCAGTGAAGACTAAAGGGAACCCAGCCTATGCAGTCTCTGATGAACCTCTAACAAGAGGTGAAATCGTCGATAAGAGTGCTGGCTGCACTCTCTGATCTGAGTAAAAATTAAGACAGTTTTGGTTTCGCACCGCAACTGAATTAATAAAAATGGTATACATTTTTATTTTATATTAGTATTACTCCTATAGAGTAACTAGGTCCATTTTCCGTTGGAACTTTACCACGCTGCAGACGGGGGTTGTGAATTGCATAGTGTAGAATTCCTTCCCTTTAGTCTTCACTGCAGCATCCATTTGGCTTGCATATTGTAGAAGCCTTGGAGGTTGTCACCAGGAAATGGGCCAATAAAGTTTTTCAATTAAAAATCTTTTAAAAATATTTAATTTACAAATATTTTTATTAGGTTGAAAAACTTAGTCTTTTATTTAGCAGATGCCGCTAGGCACCTACTACCATCTCGTCAGTTGCGGTGGGAGATGGATATGTCGAAGATTTTTACCTGGGCCAGAGAAATGCAGCCTATGCAGTCTCTGATGAACCTCTAACAAGAGGTGAAATCGTCGATAAGAGTGCTGGCTGCACTCTCTGATCTGAGTAAAAATTAAGACAGTTTTGGTTTCGCACCGCAACTGAATTAATAAAAATGGTATACATTTTTATTTTATATTAGTATTACTCCTATAGAGTAACTAGGTCCATTTTCCGTTGGAACTTTACCACGCTGCAGACGGGGGTTGTGAATTGCATAGTGTAGAATTCCTTCCCTTTAGTCTTCACTGCAGCATCCATTTGGCTTGCATATTGTAGAAGCCTTGGAGGTTGTCACCAGGAAATGGGCCAATAAAGTTTTTCAATTAAAAATCTTTTAAAAATATTTAATTTACAAATATTTTTATTAGGTTGAAAAACTTAGTCTTTTATTTAGCAGATGCCGCTAGGCACCTACTACCATCTCGTCAGTTGCGGTGGGAGATGGATATGTCGAAGATTTTTACCTGGGCCAGAGAAATGCAGCCTATGCAGTCTCTGATGAACCTCTAACAAGAGGTGAAATCGTCGATAAGAGTGCTGGCTGCACTCTCTGATCTGAGTAAAAATTAAGACAGTTTTGGTTTCGCACCGCAACTGAATTAATAAAAATGGTATACATTTTTATTTTAAATTTTTTTTAATTTAAAACCATTTTTTTAATGTGCACTTTGAACCGATAAAACTTACAGATCATATAAAAAATACAAAGTCAAGTAACTTGTGGAGCGGTAACAATTAATTTCATTTGGGATGCTAATTAGGGGGTGATTTTCAAGATTTTTTAACCAAAAAAGTAACCAACTTTATTTTGAGTGCTACATAATACTTAATATTCATGGTAGTAGCTAAAAAAAAAAACAAAAATAAAGCTTTTTTAAAACCTTTAAGAAAGTTGTGATGAGTTTTTCCCGAAAAATGCTAATTTCATGTAATTTCACGTTGAAATATTCAATTTGGAATTTGACGAATAAGAATATACTATGATCCAGCTCCTACTGGATATACAGACTTTGAATATTACACCATTTTTTTCATTTTTTATAAGGTATACTTTTATTAAGAATATTTTTTCGATAATAAACTTACTTTTTGAGTTATATGCGAAAAACCGTCCCAAAGCTTGTTTTGTGTTTGTTGAAAATACTCACAAATAACTCGAAAAGTATTGACTTAGTGAAAAAAATCTATAGAACTAAAGTTTCATAGAATTAGTCAGATAATCCAATTCTGGACTTATCTTCAATGTATGTTTTTCGCCCCTAAGAAGGGGTGAAACTCACCCCCAGGGCAAAAGTACACATCGGCACAATATCACTTTTTCGTTTTAAATGTTTGCTATGTGTATGACCGTCTCAATCCGAGCGGTTCTTTAAAATTTACAGCAAAATCCGTGAGTAAATGGACTATAAAAATATTAGCTTCAGCTTTGATAAATATGTATGGTGTATTCCACGAATATACGTCTGTTTTGGATTATCGCGACAACGAATATTTTAGTGTGCAACATAAGAAGTACGAAAGTATTTTGCTCTAATAATTACATACTCCAATAAACAACAATATAATTTGCAATTTACTTTCGTTCTTCATATTTTGCACAGTAAAATATTCGTTGTCGCGATAATCCAAAATAGACGTACATTCATGGAATGGGGTATATATGATATATTTTATGATATATTATGATGATTTATACAGTCGGAAAAATGAAAGAATACCCATGAACGAACATATAAAACACGCTGTATTTTCCTGTCACCGTGTCACAAAGAAAATTGCCCAGCGCAAGTTCATGTAATAATAATTATTACATGTACTTGCGCTGGCCAATTTTTTGTATGACACGGTGACAGGAAAATACAGCGTGTTTTATATGTTCGTTCATGGGTATTCTTTCACTTTTTCTACTTATATTTAATATTTATTAAAAACTTTTGATATACAATGTGTGTCGTTATTGTATATCATGTGTATTTTATAATGTGTATTTAATGTGTACCTTTATATATAAAAAAAAAATGTCAAAAATGATTTATTTGAAACGTCACTTCTAAGTGTTTAAATCGTAAAATTTATTGTAAAAATGGATAAAACACAATCAAAAGTAATGGTAATTCTCATAGAAAACGAAGTCCCGCCAGAGGAGTCCCACCACAAATTAATCGCAATCCTTTTTTAAAATTCTATGAGATTTTCGTATGTCCGATAAGCAAAATTTAACAGTAACTGAATCAGTTAGAAGAGGAGCCCAAATTTGAAGACAGATGAGCAAAAAGACTATTTCTGATTCCTTTTTGTAAATTTTAAAATTATTTAGTGTTGTTTTATAATCAAAATTTAACCCTCACGCACAAGTTGTACATACAACTTCAGTGAGGAACTGAGTTTATTTTATATGTACAATTTATTTGCTACAAATAAACTCCATTATTATTATATTATTATTATATTGGGTGGGCGGGCCCGCATACCAACTGGAACCAGGGCCCGCTTATCTATCAGTACGCCACTGATGGAGGATAAGGGCACAAGAGAGGTTTGAATGGAAGTACATAAACAATCGAAACAGTATAACAAATTTACGTATACTATTTTACCTGGATTAGCTGTGATTGATCTATAGACTGTACATTATCTCTTTGTGGATGGATATACATTCATAATTTTGTTCTAATTTAGAAAGACAATTAAGTGATTAAAATTTACTCTATAAACATAATTACAACTATCTTATCGGACAGTTAGGGCCAAATAAAAGAGAAATATGCTTCAAATAAAAAAGATGACGGTAGTCTTCGTAGGGGTCGATGTCTGATGCATTAACCTTTAATAATTTTAAGAGCCGCTCCCCGGAGAATTTTATCAACATATCTTGATAAATTACGCAACAGCGTTCTCTACAAAAAGTTAAATATAAACTTCATCGTGTTAGATTAAAGACTTTTTTTGATCGTACAAGAAAGCACAAGAACCATGAACGTAATCGGCTTAGTATTGTGATCGCATTATGTGGTTTTGTGCTTTTTTTAGTAAATTCGACCACAAAGCGTGTGGTCAGATACGAGAAATGCCACATCGGATTAACCATACTTGAATAAACGATAGTACACTGAGAAAAATTGTGCAATGGAAATAATATTTAAAAGAAATGTCGGTTTAATATAACTCAAACGTATGTATATCCAGAAAATTGAATGATTACACATGAATTATATACTTGTCCAGTCTAGAAGTCCATCGCCCATGACGCAACTGTTTTAAAACAACGGCTGAAAACTAGTTGGAAACCATTTGCAGGTTGCGAGTACAATCGGTTTCAGACCATAGTTTTAAAATAGTGGCTTCGTGGGCGCTGCACCTTAGTATCCAGAAGGTGAAATACTTACAATATTTATAAATTTTTTATTTTTAATTTTTAGATAATCTAAAATGTAAATAAATTTCTATATGTGGTTATTTTTACAAGAAAATTGACACCAAAAACGAAAAGATTAGCAAAGACACAAAAGCTCCTAAGCGAGAAAGAAAAAGGAAACAAAGAAGAATATGGAAAACCAAATAAAAGAACTTAAGCAGAAATTAGACAATACGATATAATACTAATGTAATTACTCAAATAGCAGAAGATAACAAAGATTCAAAGATAATGAAATGAGAACTCACACATAGTAAAAAAGAAACATTCAAGCTGAGAGACAAAGACGGTAAGGCAACTGATTATGCAAGTTATTTATAATATTTAACTTTAGTCATCATTATCTGGACGTTGTTTCAAACTAAAGAAAGTAAAATCGTTACCAGCGAATTCACCAACTCTTGAATGGTACCAACGATAGAAAAGTCAACTAATCGTTGCTTTAAAATGAGTAACGTTTCTTGATCCTGAATTCACACCATCATGAGTGACATTAAGTTTGACTCAACTTACACATTCCAGTTGGATGTTTAAGCATATAACACATTTCCGACAACTGTCTTTTAGTGTAATTCCTTTGATTACAAAAAATATTAACGTCTCCAAATTTGATCTTGTTTTTAGATGAAATAGCATATTGTGCTAAGGCGCACAATCCCTGGATAACTTTAATATCATCAATAGTGAACGCCCAATCTGCCCTATGCAACAAGTGTTACATTCTGTACATACTTGTTATGTTACATACAAATGCTTCTGTGGTTGGACTCTGCGTGTTCAATAACTTTGGGTTTTACAAAAACCATTATTTTGACTATGTTTCGTCAAGGTCACTTGCCATTGTCAAGTCCATAATAAGAACTATAAACACCTTAATATAATATTAAGCAAAATGTATACTGATGCGTTGGAAAGTTTGCAGCACTCAAATTTTCTCTAATTTGTGTAACGGATTTTAAATAACAATCTTTTTCAATGGGAAAAGCTTTAAACGCAATTAAATGATGCAGGAAACAGGCCCAAAGAATCCAGACCTGTCGTTAACAGTTTTGGCCAAAGCCCAAACTCTGCTTGTATAACAATCCAAGTTCATCCTAATGTATTCATTTATCGATTTATGCAGTTCGTTTTAACAAGAAATAATCATCTGTAAAAGGTAATAAAAGGGAACAAAGGATACTAATGAGATATGAGAACCAGCTGGTTTAAACCATTCTTTTATTTATTACCGTTTAAGCACAAACACCGTAAAATTTATTATTTTCTGAACAACATTTTTCAAGTATTCAGCTCGCAGCCTGTTAACAAGTACATGTAAATAAAAAAATAAATTAGATGTTCCAATTTATGGCTTGCTAAATTACTGCTCCGCATAGACGTAGAAATTCAACAGGGGCTCGTGACAGTTTCTTTCGTATTATAGAGTATTATAAGAGTGCAAGATGATATTTCAATCAATCTAAAGAATGCACAAGAATAAAGCCAAGAGTTAAAGTTAACTCTTTAGATTCTGAAAGAACTACTCTCACTTCATTACACCAACTCTAAGACCTTGGATTCCATGGAATTGAAATCTTTGTAATAACGGAATGTGTCTTTCAATAGCACAACCCCAAAATTATATTGTTACTCAGTTTTAAAATCAATTTATTTAACAGAAACTCGTTTACAAAACTTTTAACTCAGTGACAACAATAAACTTCAAATACATCATCATCATCATCGTCATCAACCCGTACTCATCCACTGCTGGACATAGGTCTCTCTCAGCTCTTTCCATCTTTCTCTGTTTTGTGCGGCTTGCATCAAGTTGCCGAAAATACGCTTCAGATCGTCAGCCCATCTGGTTGGTGGTCGTCCTCTGCTCCGTAGTGCTTGTTCTCGTGGCCTCCACTCGACAATACGTTTTGTCCATCGGTTGTCTGACAATCTGGCGACGTGTCCTGCCCAATTCCACTTGAGCGACGCGATTCTTTCGACGTCGTCCGTTGTTTTTCTTCGTTTGGGATTCGGTTCCTCAGAGAGACACCCAACATCTGGCGCTCCATAGCCCTCTGAGTTATGCGAATCTTGTTCACTACCTTTTTTGTGAGTGTTAAAGCTTCCGCTCCATAAATGAGTACAGGCAATATACACTGGTCAAAGATTTTTCTATTCAGGCATAGGTATGGGTAAATCCGATTTAAATACATAGCTCAGTTTACCAAACGCTGCTCAGGCTAATCCTATGCGACGTGGGAGCTCGTACGTCTGGTTCTCTGGTCTCTGGATCTCTTCCCAACCGAATTTCATATCCCAAGTACTTATAAGATGCAGTCTGCTCAATATCCATTCCATCAACAACAATATTACGATTTAGCACCAGATTAGTCATTATTTGCGTCATAGGTCATAGTACAACTGCTTCAAATACAACTGTTCTATAAATATCAAGTTCGTATTTTTAAATACATTTTCTGGCGTTCTAGACTTCACTGGATATTTATGGATATTCGATTATATCTCGAATATTCTCGTACTTGACTACTTTTTCTTTTTCGTCAAGGGACTTACCTGTAATAAGAAAAGTGGAAGCTTTGGAGATGTGGCTCTACAGAAGAATCCTGAGAATATCTTACGTAAATAGAATCACGAATGAAGAAGCCTTTTAAATGAAACCGACCTGAATAATAAAATAAAGATATGAAAACTACAATATCTTGGCCTTGTGATAAGAGGAACAAAATACCAGCTTGTGCAGAACATCATGTATAGACAGATTTTTAGTCCATTGAAATGTTACATTTAGGGTTGCATTTTTTAGAGGAGTTATTTTTATTTTTTTAATGTGTAGAGAGGGATCAGTAGAAGCTTAAGTTCAAGTTTTTGGGGTCGCGACCCTTGTCCCCCGCCCACCATCTTGGAAAAAGGGGTGCAAACGGCTTTCGCGCTGTATCTCCAGAACTAGCTACTCTACAGAAAATTTAATGACACATAAAATGTAGAAAATTAAATTTTCTACAATTTTATATCTATTACTTTTTATCGTCAACGTACTTACAATTTGACGTACTTACTGGAGTCAGACAGGGATGTGTGCTTTCTCCGTTTCTGTTTAACATAGCTCTGGACTATGTTCTCTCCAAACTAGACTTCGACACAAAAGGGATACAATGGACGTTAACCACACGCCTAAGTGATCTGGAATACGCCGACGATATCTGCCTGTTAGGACAAAGGTTCCAGGATGTGGCCGACCAATTGGAAACACTATCCACTGAGGCCAATAAAATAGGTTTAAAAATCAATATCGGTAAAACCAAGTCGATGAGAATAAATGCAAGGAGCAACACGCTATTTAATATCGACAACAAGCAGATTGAAAATGTGGAGAACTTCACGTACCTTGGAAGTGTCATAACAGAAAGCGGAGGTACAGAAGACGATATTCGTATGAGGATACGAAAAGCTCAACAAGCTTTCAGCATGCTTAACCCTGTTTGGAGGTCTGGAGAATATACTACAAGGACAAAGATCCGAATATTCCAGTCAAATGTTATGTCTGTTCTACTCTATGGATGTGAAACCTGGAAAGTGACAAAATACCTTACAGACAAATTGCAGGTCTTTGTTAACAAATGTCTACGAAGAATTGTTCGTATTTTCTGGCCAAACACCATCAGAAACGAAGATCTGCTACACCTGACCCAACAAAAGAGGGTAGAAAATGAAATAAAATACAGAAAGTGGGGGTGGATAGGTCACACACTCCGAAAAGACAGTTCCAGTATTGCAAAAAATGCCCTAGAGTGGAATCCCCAAGGAAAGAGAAAAAGAGGTCGCCCAGCACAAACTTGGAGAAGATCCATCATGGACGAGATAAGAAGTCAAGGAAAGTCTTGGAATGAGGTGAAGGCCCTAGCGCAAAATAGAACCCGATGGCGCGTTTTCACTGAAGCTCTATGCTCCACTTAGGAGTTCAAGAATATTATATATATATATATATATATATATATATATATATATATATATATATATATACTTTTTATCGTCAATTGACCAACAAAAAAGTTATAAACAAAAATAAGAGGAAATTTTTTTTTGGAGGTTATAACTTTTTTTCCGTTTATTTCACAATAAAATAATTTCATAGCGATTTTGGAGAGAATTTTTCAACGAACAATTTTCACTATAAATTTTTTTAATTTTATTTATTTATCTAGGTTTTACAGCGCTCCAATCTTGACCAGATTCTCGAATTCTCATAGGAATACAATAAAAACAAAACCTTAGGATTAATTTTCTATCTATATATTTATTTATTATGATTTTAACATTCCTTTGCTATTATTAAGCTATTTTTGACCCTTTTCCCCGCCACCTATGAGGTAGAGTCTGGAGGCGCGTTTTTTGTGTGGTATCCACAATAGGCCTAATCCACGGACAATTTCTAGACAAAATAATATTATTTATGATTATACATATGTTGAAAAAGATCTATCATAGCTATTATTTTTTTATTTGTTTCGATGGTCCAGGCTGCGAGTCAAGATCTGAATCAGTATCCGAGGTGAATTTTTGTGGTATAATGAGAGTTAGAGTTAGTGTCATTGTCAATAATTCATCTTCCAATTAATTTTCTTCAATAATTAATGTTGATATGTCCACGATGTTGCTGCAACTTTCACCACCACAATGGAAGCACACCATTCGGCAACCACAAGCACTTCCAGTTACGATTGCATCTACAAAAGATGAATTTATTAATAAGCTCAGGGGTACTGGAGGCTTGGAATTTTGGATTGCTATTCAAAATTTTCCATGTTTTTTCCAGCCCCAATCTTTGGATCGCAATGTTTACCGAGCCATGACTGAATCTGGTGATACACTCGGAGTCTGTGGAAACGAGCTGCATTTTGAGTTGGAGGAAGTGAGAAGAGATTAAATGCATTTTTTGTCACTGTTTTAGCGAATCGTTCATACCTCAGGGTTTCCAGAGAATCGTCTTTATTTCCGCCATATAAAGAGACGAAAAACGTTCGCCGACAATAGTGAGTAAAGATGGCTCGACTTTTCCACTGACAAATAATTTTCCCCAGAGGTTTCTTACAAATAAAATATCCACCACTCATGATGCGCGCTTACAAAAAACACAAAATGCTTATCTAATCACAAAAATATAAATTTTACCCACAAGACTCTCAATAGTATTATCTATAAAACTCAAAATACTTTTCACAATTATGTTTACAACAGATGATAGAAAAACGGCCGAACTGTAAAAAGGTGCTGAGCCACGTGACTATAGGGTAGTTGCGTCGTTGTTTTAGATGCATAATGACGCAACTGTAGATAGAATTGAAAATGGGGCGATTTAATTAATATAATGAAATGCGAACCAATATCGTCGAAAATAAAAGCCATCGTTGTCAAAAAACAAACGCCATACTGAACCTCCACCATTTTTTTAATATTGTGCATGCGTTCATAATTTTCTTGAAAGAAATAAAGTTTATTTTATTTGGAGCAGTATTTTATTCTACAGCAGTGTAAAGAATCGTTCCGTAGTTGATGTAAAAAAACAAATACAGTGATATAAGAGAAACTCATATTAAAGACAAAGGAGAATAGGCAACGATATGACATACCGCAGGTCAGTGTCTACGTCCTGAAACATCCACGTGTAGTTATATAAGGGTTAAGATTTCACCGGTAACTAGATCAAAGTCATGAGCTCTTTAGATTCATATTATGATTTATCTTAAACTCTACTAATTTAAGGCTCAAATATTTGTCGTTTCAGTTGTACTATCGATATAAGATCGAGATACAAAATGGAGAATATCAAGGAATTGGTAAGACAGATATGAGCAGAATGGAACGATTAATATAAGCCGAATAATAACAAATAGAGTAGTAAAGGCGATGATAGATGGTTCCCATGAACGATAAAGACGATCAGTGAGAACACCATGGGGAAGTGGGAAGAAGACTTTAGTACATCATGTTTGTTACCTTGACATATTTTTCTTCCGTATTATTTTATTGTGTTTGCACACTTCAATTGATTAGTGTCTATTAACCTTTGGAAAACTAAGTGGCGCCACCGCTGCAGTTATTATTATGGTTTATCACACTAGTAAATGGTTTAATTCATTGTAATTAAAAGTCAAGGACAGGACAAGTATGTATCGTAATTTGAGTGAGAGTTTAATAAAATCTGTTATTTGTAACAAAAGCCTTGTTTCAACGGTTGTTTGTAATAAACCATCAGATACTTACCATTTACCGTGACTTCGTACTGTAATAATATAACCTATAAAGTGTTACTAAATGCTAGAAGATTTTTCACGCCGTATTTAGCAGCACATTAATAGATAATTGATGAAGTACTAGACATAAACACAGAACCCATATAATGCCAATAAAACATTCTGTCAGGCAGTCTCTATCAATACGGATGAAATTCTACTGTATAAATAATAAATAAATCAAAAGAGGGGTTCAAAATTACAATTCACAAACAATTGAAACAATTCGCACTGCAAGTAATTGTTGTTTGCGTTCGAAGACATTTTCTATTATTTTCAAGACTGTTTTCTTTTTATGCACCATTTTGGAATCGGATTTGAGTTGGGGAACTGCTACAGGATTACTCCACATCCCCTACCCTGTTCAAAATTCTGGAAAATACCCTGAAACCATGGAAAAGCAAGTGCGAAGGAATGGTTATACTAGTAAGAAACGAATACCTATACAGGGTGTCCCAGACTAAATTAGCCACGCTATATCTCTTAAACGAATAGAGATTTTCAAATGGGACAAAAAGTGATATATTCTACTTGTAATACACTTTAATATGGCTTACAAAAATCATCCCCTAAATATTCATCCCTTAGTTACAACCCCAACTTTAATTTTTTTAATAGCACCCTGTATATTTTTTTATAGTTTTGGATGTGGCCTTTTATCGTCTATTCAACACATTTTTTGAAAATAAAATCGGTTCGTAAATAACCAAGAAACTATCAGTTTATTTTTGTTAATTGTGTGTCCCAGACTAATTTATCCAGGCTGTATTTCTTAAACGAATAGAGATTTTCGAATGGGACAAACACTGATCTATTCCATTTGTAATACACTTTCATATGGCTTAGAAAAAATTCATCCCCTAAATATTCATCCCTAACTTACAGGGTGCTATTAAAAAAAATTAAGTTAGGGGTTGTAACTAAGGGATGAATATTTAGGGGATAATTGTTTTTTCTACGCCATATTAAAGTGTATTACAAATGTAATAGATCAGTGTTTGTCCCATTCGAAAATCTCTATTCGTTTAAGAAATATAGCCTGGATAAATTAGTCTGGGACACACAATTAACAAAAATAAACTGATAGTTTCTTGGTTATTTACGAACCGATTTTATTTTCAAAAAATGTGTTGAATAGACGATAAAAGACCACATCCAAAACTATAAAAAAATATACAGGGTGCTATTAAAAAAATTAAAGTTGGGGGTTGTAACTAAGGGATGAATATTTAGGGGATGATTTTTTTACGCCATATTAAAGTGTATTACAAGTAGAATAGACCACTTTTTCTCCCATTCGAAAATCTATTCGTTTAAGAGATATAGCGTGGCTAAATTAGTCTGGGACAACCTGTATACCCAAAATTTTGCTGACGACCAAATAGTGATCGCACAAGACGAAGATGACGTCGGCTTTATGATTAGAAAACTGGAACAGGGATATAAAAAGAATAGAATGGAAATAAACGGAAATAAAACAGCTGGGAATAGACAAATGTAAACAAATCAAAGGAAGAGACAAGTACAAGTATTTAGGTTTCATAATATCAAACAAAGGAACAACTGAAGAAGATATAATAATAATAAAATATAATAATAAAATATAAAATATAACAATAAAATATAAAATAGAATAATAAAATATAATAATAAGACTAGGACAAATGAGAGACTGTATAACACAGTATAAAAACTAAAAGAAGAATATATAATACCATGACAAGAAGTATCCTGACGTATGGGTGTGAAAATTGGATAATAAATACGACAACCAAAAACAAAATAAGAGCAACAGAGAAAAGCTGCAGAGTAATCAAAATAGAATAAATAACATAGAAATTAAGAAGAGAATGCGAATGAACTCAGATATAATAGAGTTCAGAATACAGAAGAAGTTAATCTGAACCGGGCATGTATCAAGAGCAGACAAAAAACGTTGATAAACAGAATAACCCGAGGAGCCCGATAGGAAGAAGTAAGGGAGGCAGACCCCGAAGATGTTTCAGAGATAAAGTGGACGAAGCAATGGATAGAAGAAATCTGGAGGAAGGGAACTGACAAAACAAACAACTGGAGAGAACGGTTGAGTAAAGGAATACAGTGAGAACTGTGGAAATCCTTAGTATATATCTCTAAATCGGAGTTTTATATCAATGATCAATAAATTATGATCTCAAGTACAACTGCTTTTGCCAACATCTGAAAACATCTCGATGTTTTCTCATATACCTACCAGGAGATAAATCTGGTCTCTCAAGTGATATTCAAACATATTATTGGACTGTTCCAGATGCTATCTATCATCATCATCAATGGTGCTACAGCCCTATGAAAGAGCCTCGACCTTCCCAAGTCTATAACACCAGTCAGTCCTATCCATTGCCAACCGTTGCCAGTTTGCTGCGCCTATTTTTCTCCCATCCTCATCTACACCATCCTTCCATCTAAGTTTTGGCCTACCCCTATTTCTACTTCCCACAGGTTGTGACATAAGGATTCTTCTAGGAGGGTAGGTCCTGCCCATCTTATTCTTCCTATTCTTATAAAAGATATTACCACCAAATATATGTTTATATCTATGGTATACCTCGTAGTTGTACCTCCTCCTCCAAATACCGTTTTCACAGATGCCACCGAATATTCCTCTCAGGATTCCTTCGTTGAAATATAAGCAGAAGGTTTTCATCTGCCTTGGAGATGGTCCATGTCGCCGATCCATATGTCAACACTGGTTGTACACATAAGGGTTTTGTATATGGTTATTTTTGTTTTTTGGCTTAAGTTTCTGCTTCTCATATGTCTACTCAGTCCAAAATAGCATTTGTTCGCTAGGATTATAGCCCGATCAGGGAACGCGAAATTTTACGAAAACCTCCAAAAAAATAAAGGAAGGATGAAAATTTGGGAATAGGTAGTTTAAATTGTCTATTATTATATAAGAAAAAGTTTACAATTCTCCATCCCCTCCATTTTACAAAAATTACGGGGGAAAATACGGGGTGAAAAATTTTTTCTCGGGGGTGAACAAATATACGTTCAAAATAAGTCCGGAATTGAATAAAATGACTAATTCTAAGTAACTTTTGTTCTATAGAGTTTTTTTACTAAGTCAATACTTTTCGAGTTATTTGCGAGTGAATGTGTTCATTTTAACCAAAAAAAAAATGTTTTTGGACGGTTTTTCGGAGATAACTCGAAAAGAAAGTATTTTAGCGAAAAAAATATTCTTAGTAAAAATATACCTTATAAAAAAATTTAAAAAAATGGTGTATGCGTGAGGTCTGCAGATCCAGTAGAAGCAGAGTTGCAGCTAATGAAATGTAGGTTCTTCTTCGTCAAATTCCAAATCGAATATTTCAATGTGAAATAACCAGAAGACGGAGCACTTTTCGTGGAAAATTCATTACAACTTTTTTAAAGTGTTTAAAAAAAGGTTTATTTTTGTTTTTTTAAAAAAACTTCTGACATTAAAAGTAAGTGAGTTAGGTACGCTCAAAATATTGTTGGTCTCTTTTATTTTTTGGTAAAAAATGGTGAAATCACCCCTTAATTAGCTTCTCAATTAAAATTAATCGTTACCGCTTTACAAGTTACTTTTCTTATGTATTGTTTATATTATCTATAAGTTTCATTGGTTCAAAGTGCTTAGTTTTGAAAAAAAAATTGGGTTTAAAATAAAACATTTTTTTTTATTTTGAAAAAATCGTAATTGTTTATGGAATTAAATTAAAAACAATTAGGAATACCAAATATCTCAAAGAGTAATAAAATGTACGTTTTGCTTTTCTGAATATTTTTGAATTTTTGTTTTCTTGTTAGACAAAAATTGGTTATGCTATGGCTGTTCAAAATTTGCCTAAACTTGTCATTAGTTACTCATTCAAGCCATTTTAGCTACAGCTTTTTCAAAACGAAGCACTTTGAACCGATGAAACTTACAGATCATATAAATAATACATAGACAAAGTAACTTGTGAAGTGGTAATGTTAAAACGTATATGTGATGCTAATTAGGGGGTGATTTTCGCGATTTTTTTACCAAAAAATAAAAGGGACCAACAATATTTGGAGCGTAATTCACTTACTTTTAATATTACAAGTTTTTTTTTTTAACAAAAATAAACCTTTTTTTAAACACTTTAAAAAAGTTAAAATGAATTTTCCCCTAAAAGTGCTCCGTTTTTGGGTTATTTCAGATTTAAATATTCGATTTGGAATTTGACGACGAAGAACCTAGTTTTCATTAGCTGCAACTCTGCTTCTACTGGGTCTACAGATCTCATGTATACACCACTTTTTTTAATTTTTGATGGGCTATATTTTTGCTAAGAATATTTTTTTCGCTAAAATAAAATACTTACTTTTTGAGTTATCTCCGAAAAACCGTCCAAAAACATGTTTTATTTTGTTAAACATGAACATATTCACTCGCAAATAACTCGAAAAGTATTGACTTAGTGAAAAAATTCTATAGAAGAAAAGTTATTTAGAATTAGTCATTTTCTCCAATTCTGGTCTTATTTTGAATGTATTTTTTTCATCTTCGAGAGGGGGGTATTCCCCTCCATTTTTGTAAAATGGAAGGGATGTAGAATTGTAAACTTTTTCTTATATAATAATAGACAATTTCAACTACCTATTCCCAAATTTTCATCCTTCCTTTATTTTTTTTGGGTCAGATTGTTCTTTGATCGGGCTATTATCATTCGCTTGATTTCTTCCGTCATGACGTTCTCCTTGGTGATCAAGGAGAGGCTTAAGTAAATAAAGTAAATATTATATAAACTAAAAATTTCATATCTGATAGTATAAAAAGTAAACAAAAAATAGAAGATAAAACAAGTTAAGAGAGAGGGTCGATGAATCACCAAAGGAAAAATTCTAACTCACTTTTCTTTTATAGCGTAGAAACAAATAAACTCTATCAAGATACAAATCAAAAGTCTAATAACTTATGATCTAAGTACCAAGAAAACAACTTCCAAAGTTCCTTAATTTTCTTTATCTCTCCTGTTTGCCAACTTCATAGTTAAATACCAGTTCTTGAATATAGATGACGTCTGTACGTTGTTCTCACGGCGTTTGCAATGAACAAACTTGCCGTCCTGTTATATAACTTCAGGGCTGTAACTTCTAGTTATTTAATAGAGTTTACGTAATGTATATTATAACTCAAAATTGAGGCTGGAATAATATTGCAACGCTGTGCAAATAATTTATTTGAGGAAATGTGATTTACGCCCCGATGGCGATGCTGCTATGGAGGCAACCCGGGCCCGGAATTTTACATCGGAAACTCTCTGGCTTTATGAAATTCCAGCTAGCAAAACGTTTATTCTACAAAAGTGTTTGTGTCACACGATATTTCAAAATGAGACTTCGTGGTCGTGCACTTTTTGAGGAGTATCAAGGCGAGACACAGCTCTATTCTGTGTTATTGTACGTGAGGAGAATCCAAGTGAGATGCCATTTATACATTATTTAAAAAAACTCATAAACTGACACAGTGGTATATGTTTTTATTTATACAGATAAAAATATATTTTTTTAGATAAAGGCATTATTTTTATTTTCAATTCAGAGATCATTACCCTCTTTCTATGGCCATTTCGAACCCCTTAGTTCTCATCAGGAAAGCTACCGTAATGATGCTCTGAAAAGAAAATAAAAATCTTTGCCATTTCTGTCAATTATAAAATATAATTAACATTCAGACGCTATAGCAACATCTATTAACAACTTGTCGAGACCAAAAGACTCCATTTTCAAACAAATAAATGTTTAAAAATATGTATAAAAATTTTCCGAACTAAGAAATCCAAAGATTTTATTATTTTTAAACATTTATTTGTTTGAAAATGGAGTCTTTTGGTTTCGACAAGTTGTTAATAGATGTCGCTATAGCGTCTGAATGTTAATTATATTTTATAATTGACAGAAATGGCAAAGATTTTTATTTTCTTTTCAGAGCATCATTACGGTAGCTTTCCTGATGAGAACTAAGGGGTTCGAAATGGCCATAGAAAGAGGGTAATGATCTCTGAATTGAAAATAAAAATAATGCCTTTATCTACCTACGTTCTTACTCACGTATTGAGTACAAGGAGACAGTTTCGTTGATCTTTGCCTCGATGAAAAGATGTGTTGTGGAGTGCAACTATATAGACCCCCACGTATCTGCATTCATCACCCTTTATTCCTTGCAAATTTTAGAAGGATGGGGAATAGGTATAAGAGAGAATCTGTTTCCGAACTAAGAAATCCAAAGATTTTATTATTTTTAAACATTTATTTGTTTGAAAATGGAGTCTTTTGGTTTCGACAAGTTATATATTTTTTTGTTGTTAAATTTAAAATATTTTAGTACAGTCTACTTGGAAAATATGTGATACTTATGCCCGATAACCACTTTTCTTTCTATTTATTTCTATTTCCAAGCTCCCGACGCAAATGTATAGTTTTATGAGAAAAATAATTAAACCTACCACAGACTGCGGGTTTTTTCACTAATAACTAAAACTCTACAAATATACGTCGCGAGCTATCTTGGCGTGTTGAACTTGGAATGTGATAAAATGGGGGTGTTTGATATTTATAGCTTTAATTTCAATTCGAAGAGTCTAATGAACATTCTTAAAGTGTGCAGTTAATTTCATATAACGCTAATGATTTCATGCACTTTTAACATAATTACACCCCGAAATATTTAATTATAGGGAGAGACTGGAAATAGTGCGTCGCCTAGGCAATAAGACTATCTATGTACTATAAGGAAAAGTGGCTAGCGGATATAAATATTACACATTTTCCAACTAGACTAAACACACGCAAGTTAACGCTAAGAATTTGAAATTGGTTATTAGAAGAATTATTGTGATCTAGAAGATGATGTGCGTGCGCAGAATCTGTATTTCTGTTATTGGAAGCCCTTTTGGGTTCTGCTATATGTTTGCTAAGTGTTGTACCAGTGTGACCTAAGTAACTTTTTAGATAGTCACCATGTAAGTTTGTATACACCACTGTGTAGGTGTTCTTAAGAATAACTAGAGCCAAAAGAAACCCTCTGGCTTTATGAAATTCCAGCTAGCAAAACGTTTATTCTACAAAAGTGTTTGTGTCACACGATATTTCAAAATGAGACTTCGTGGTCGTGCACTTTTTGAGGAGTATCAAGGCGAGACACAGCTCTATTCTGTGTCATTGTAGGTGAGGAGAATCCAAGCTCGATGCCATCTATACATTATTTAAAAAAACTCATAAACTGACACAGTGGTATATGTTTTTATTTATACAGATAAAAATAGGTATAACATTCATATCAGGAATTGATCGAAAAATAAAGCACTCAAAACGTTTGTGTTCTACACTTGATTACAATTGTTTATTTTCACTAGAGATGTTTCGGCAGAGTGCTTTTCTCAAGTGATGTTGTTAAACTGAATAAGTTGAGGAGGTGAAAGAGGTTGTGTCTCAAGAATGATTATGCTCTAGAATACAGGGGTGGGCAAACTTTTTTTCGTAAGGGCCACAAAATGTTTTTGGTCTATTACCGAGGGCCGCAATATTTGTTACCTTATTTCAAGCACATTTTTGTGAATTTTGTTTGAAATTATGGTAGAATTATTTTATTTTTAAATTAAATAAACATATTCGGTATAATTTAAAGAATATTCAAAAAAATTCAACACTAAATATTGAAAAATAAGTTAACGGTGGCAAATTTTTACAGAAACCTCGAAAAAAAAAAGATTTTGCAGTAGACATCAACAAAGAATTCAAAAATATTTTATTAGCTTATGAATTTATCAAGCTGTCAAGTTTTAATTATTTTTGAGTTTTTGATATCACTCAGAAGTCAAAATAAGAAAATTTTTTGTAAAAGGTGGGTGCAAAACAAACTTATTTATTATTGTTTAAGAAAAAATATCTCGACAGCATTACCTCACGAAATGTCTAAAAAAATATATAAAAAATGTCAGGTGGATTTATCAAGTAGCTTTTGAGTTGCAATGTCCAACGCCTTTGAAAAAATCAGTTTTGAGAAAAACGCGTTTAAAGTTTTGACAACTTTTATTTTCATTTTTCTTTTTTGTCTGTCAAATCGTAAAGTGATGAACACCTAAATATGTTTTTGAATCGTTTTGTATGTTTTTATTTTTATAACGATTTCCGAAGTGGAAATTGAAACGTCAAATAAATTTAATTTCAAACTTAAATTGTGGTTTATTTTCTGGTTGAATGTAGACTGGTACCGAATCAATTTGAACTGAAAAATGATTTCTTAGAAGTGTTAATGAAAAATTTATCTTCAAAATCTTTGAAACTATTTTCAAATTCCGTCAGAAAATTACAAAGTTTTTCTTCATAAATTTTAAACTTATTTTATGGTATTATTTAATGATTTTAATGAGCGAAATAGTTGGATGAATTCTTGCTTTTTTGTACGATCAATGATTAGTTTGAGTTTGATTTTAAAAGTTTCATTTTGCGTTCAAAATTTAGCAAATTTGTCGCTGTTTTTCATTTCTAAAAATAAAGCAATTTCCTCCCCTAATTCACAGCATATTTTAAGAACCTTTTCTAAACTTAACCATGAAATATGATTGTGGTATAAGACATCAGTATGTTCTGTTTCTATAACTCTTCCAAAAATGCTATGAATGCACGATGATTTACATATTCCTCTTGAACGAATAAAACGAAAAATATTACCTAGCAACAATATCATTACATCGATTTTCTTAAATAATAAGGCTATAACATACTAAAAAAATCACTCAAATCGGACGACCGGTTTAGGAAATTCGAGACATCTAACATGTTCCATTTTTAAAGTGTTCCGTTAATTTTGGCGCTGTGTGTACACACACCCAAACTTGATCCAAACTGGAAAACTGGAATCACCTGATATTTCTTATCATTTAATAATAAAGTAATTTAATAAAACAATAAAGTATTTAACAAACAAATTGAAATTAGTTGTTTTAAAGTCAATAGCATAAACAATTTTAATGTAACACGAATAATGTTTAAATTGTTTTTATTTTTTTTTTGTTTTTTTTTGTAGTCAGTGTTATCACTTCTAGTCAGTATGCAAGCTTCAGTTTAGCCGTACGGTGTTTTGTGGATTATCCCGGCGAGCTCTAATTTTTCTTTTAAGCATATCCCACAAATACTCTATAGGATTAATCTCGGGTGAGCAAGCAGGCCACTCCAAACAAGAGATACCTTCTGCTTCAATGATGTCTCTGATCACTCTAATGGTATGTGGAGGTCCATTATCATGCAAGATTAAATTTTCTCCTGTTGCACCTCTCCAGAGCCCAACTAAATGTTATCAACATACCTGTGAGCAGTTAAAGTTGATTGGATGAAAATTAAAGGATTTTTTTACGGATCACAATTCCTCTACAGAACATTACACTTCCTCTTGTATATTTGTGAACAGATCTGACAGTTTTCGTTCTTGCTTGTCTTCCTCGACCTCTAAGTACACGATTTCGTGGGTCATCTGATTTTACACAAATCCTGACTTTTTCTGGAAATAGCCCATTTTGTCAATTCCCAATGTTCCAGTTTTGGTGGTGAAGACACCAATTTAGGCGGTCAATCTTGTGCTGCCTGGATAACTCGGGAACCCATAACTGTCTCCTGCTTTATACTTCTTGGCAAGAACTCTTCCTCTTATCGTTTCAACTGAAAGAGTTACACCTGTAGCTTCCAAAAGCTGCCTTTGGAGCTGCAGGTGAGAAATGGTTGGGTGTCTTCAAGCTGAATGGACAATTAAACGATCGTGGCGAGCCGTTATTACTTTTTGGCGACTTTGCCTTGCTTTATTTTTGAGCTTCCCTAGTCCTGTTACCTAGCATAGGTTTTGAACAGAACGCCCTGTGTTACACCTAGCTCTACAGCTATGTCCATCTGAGAACATTACTTGCTCCACAAGACCAATAATCTTTCCCCGTTGTAAGTTCTATAACCCCCTATGACGCATGTTTTCGTTTTTGGACGCAAAAGTTAGTTTATTTATTTTCGTTCAATTTGCAACACAAGCAAATAACCTATACCGTACTATCTGATTGTCTTATTGATTTGTTTATTTGCAAAAAAACCTTTATTCTTCGCAAAAATAACAAGTTTTTTCAAAAGAAATAAATATTACTTTGAAATAGATGGTGATTCCATATAAGTTTGGGTGTGTATATAACTAGTGATGTAATATTAACGAAACTAATCAAGGGACAGAAGAATATTTCTTCTTTTGTAATAATTTATCTGGTTCTATTTCTTCTTTTGAAGTAAGTTCTATGTGTTACAGGTGCAGGTGTAATTTGAACTTGTCGATTATATTTAATGAGTTTGTAGATAATAATGAATAAAGATTAATTCAAAATAGCAAAACATCAGATTGCTCTACAACTCATTAGAAATCCGAATCTCCATTTCGTCGTAATCAAAAAAGAAAATTATTTAACCAAATTTGAACCAATTTATTTATAACGGGAAATGAAATATTACACCATTAAATGATGCCGACACTCTTCCACTGTTATTAATAATATTTTGATAAGTAAATCCGGCTTAGGAGCCAAAATCGACATTATTTCATTGAAATGATGCGCTATTAATCAAGCTATTAGGGTCACAACTAACACGTTAATCCGAAGAAAAAACAATTCCGTTGGTAATATTTATGTTATTTTGTGACAGAGGAATTTCACCTATTAGAAAATATATTGGTCTAGCATGTGTTGGTTATTTATCACGTTGTTTTTTTTTGTTTTAAGACATTAATGAGGAAAATATTTGTACATTTCGGCGTGTCGTCCATGATTGTGCTGTGACATTTATTGTTTTTTGGTTTTCAACAACAGGTGTCATATTTTTCGATAATAGAGTATGAATAAAATAGTAGTTTAAGTCGACTGAAATTTTGCAACGTATTGTGATTAGAGGCCATGACAAAACAGAAACAAACTGAGAAGCCACAGGTCCAAAAAGGTCAAAGCATACGGAAGCTCCCCATCGGAAATCCAAAGCAAAGGAAAAAGGCTAAAAACCGAGAGTGTGACCTTAACCGAAGGTGCAGCTTCTGTTAAGGTTGCAACAGCACTAAAAGGATTTCCAGAAACCAACATGGATGTGGATAAGTTGAAGGCAGTCCAAAAAGCAATCTTGGTGGCTTATGAAGAAATTCCCGAAGCAGGAACTCAGGTTCGCTTCCTGAAGAGTGTCCATAGGCCAGATTTTCTACAACTTAACTGTGCTGATGACATAAGTGCGACGTAGTTAAAGGAAGTGATTCCAATCCTACAGCCTTGGGAGAGGGCATCTCTCAGAGCTTTGGAGGGGAAGATATACCGAAGACACACGCATACACTGTCTCCGTACAGGATGAAGATGGAGAACGTCTCGAGTACAAAAGAATCCTTAATAGACTATGGTTAACTAACCATGGGCTCAGAACACACATGGTGTATGGACAGCCTGGGTAGCAAACCTTTAGACAACGGCTTTCATGGACCTTCTCAATCGATTCTGAATCTCGAGAAGAGCTCCAGTAACTCGAAATGTCAACCTTTTTTGAATGGGAAAGTTAACTTTCCTATTCAAGGATCCAATTTGCCAAAATGTGCGGTTCTTTACATTAGTCCACGAACAAGTTCCCTATGCTGCTGACAAAGAAGTGCGACGTGCTGGAAGAAATCATGAACACTGCCTTACACATAAACTCTCCCTTTCTCTCACCCTACCACGTTCGCCTCGTTGCATTGCTCAGTGTCGGCCTAGCAGCCTTTGAAGATGGAGGTTATGGTCGCTGAATTCAGTGAAGGCTAAACGAAAATTCAGAATGAATCTGAAGGCCTTCGGCTCTCATCTTCATCGTAAATTTCCGTTCGTTGCGAACTTGTAGAACAGATGTGCACTTTTGCCCATACACTTAAATTAAAAGACAATGAACGTCAATAGGTGAAATCCATTTTGTATTTAAAAAACGCATCACAGCATGAATTTCACATTGGCGGTAACAGCAATCGTGACCTCCATCTTCGAAAGCTGCTAGGACGACACTGAGTACTCCAGCGAGGCGAAAGTGGTGGGGTGAGAAGTGATATTTAAATTTTTTTATCCAAGCACCTTTTTATATTATTTTCGTATACTTCTTATGTTCTGACATTAATGCATGGTAATACATTAAAAGCAAAATCTAATAGTATACTTCCTAAAATTAATTGTTAATTTCTATTTCCATCGTTTAAGTTTTTTTACGTATAAAAAATATACCAAGTATTAGGAACAACTCCTTCTATTTTTATTTTTTAAACTGCATCCCGTAGAGCTACAAATTTGTTTTGTTCTGAAACAAACTAAAGCCCGCTCAAGTTCGATAGTTTTTATCACAACAAGAGCAACCTCGGCTCTAAAAATAAAATCGTTCCTAAAATGCCACTTTTAGAAATCCCAAAGCTTTCAATCGATTGATAAATAATTCTTTCCTTTAAGGAACACATGCTGAATCCCAGACCATAAAAAATGTGTTCTGGATATTTTTTGGTATTTAAAATATTCTAGAGCAACTTTTTCGTGTACTTCTAATATGGTTTGGTTTAATATAATATTGTACGGACGTAAAAAAAGACCGGGATGTATTTTATCAACAAAAATCGTCAATAAGATAGGGCGATCTTCTCCCTATCCTATATAAGAAATCATGTTATCGACAAGGTGGGGCCAAAGTAATCACCCGACGCAGTAGCGTACTGATAGATCCGCGGGCCCTGGTTCCAGTTAGAATGCGGGACCCCGCCCAATAAAAACACACATTGTAGATCAAAAGTTTTTAATAAACATTAAATATAAATCATCATATAAAAACTTAAGCTAATTTAAAAATTAAATTAATATTAATCCTATCGTTTTTCATACTGACATGACTGATCACTTTACTCCAGTCGTTTTTATACCTAAATAATGAAACTCAAAAATTTTCTACATCTAAGGCCTGGATCCCGCGTACCAAAAAAAACCTTGGGCACCAAATTTTTTTTTGTATTGCTTGTGAAAGACAAGTTGTAAATATGTAAATTTTCCTACTATCTTTTATATATTTTTCATATACCCTGGAGGGGGGGGTACCCTCAAAACCAACCCTAGGTGTGCCACTGCCAAGGAGGTCTTACGTAAATTACATGAATATGTAATTTACGTAGGTACGATCAAGACTACGAAACAGACAGAACACTAAAGAACTCCGCCAGAATGAAATGGAAAAGCAGCAAGAGAGAACACAACAGAAAAATGCACCTAATATTCACAGACTTCAAAAGCGCTTTTTATACAATCAGTCGGAGCTAGAGAATGTTGGAATCCCAGAAAAATGAAGTTATATGCAATAGTGAGCCTAAAGAACACCACAGCAAGGATCAGTTTCAACGGAACAACTTCTAAGGAGATCAATGCAAACAAAGGCGTGAAACAAAGTGGCTCCATCTCCCCGTCACTATTTAACCTTACATTGGAAGTAATAATAAGGAGGACAAACTTTGCAAACAAAAACATTATTAGAGATCAATTTCAAATAGTAGCATATGCAGATGATCTAGTCATTATAGCGAAGACGAAGATGACACTTATAAAAGCAGTAGGAAGATAAGGATTCGAATAGAATAGTACTAGAGATAAACCACCACAAAACAAAATACATGACAATAGGGAAGGACGACACTACAACTCAGAAATATCTAATAACAATACCACAGAAGCTACTTGTGACTAACAAGCGGAAAAACCGGAAAAGAGAGAACAGAGGAAAGAATTCTGAAAGGCAAAAAAACATAATATGGAATGAATAGAAATCTGCTGAGGAGCAAGACTCTAAGTAAGAGAACAAAGATGAACCTGGCCTGTTGTTACATATGGGACGGAAACAACGCCGATTAACAAGAAATAGTAAGATAACCTTATGTGAAAGAAAAATAATGAGAACAATACTGGGCCACAATGTAACAAGAGAGGGAGACATAAGAATGAAAACAAATGCCGAGATTGAAGAAGAATTAAAGAGAGAAAATATAGTCAGATACATAAAATCAACTCAACATAAATACGGGACATTTAGGCGTCCCGATAGACTTTTTCGGGACAAATCTTTAAGAACAATAAGAGCCGAAAGAGAAAGCAACTACAGAGTGGTGTTTACAAACTAACTTGTGGTGACTGTCCGAAAACTTACATCGGTCAAATTGGCAGAACCTTTGACAAACGGGTAGCAGAACACAAAAGGGCTTTCAACAATAAAAAAAACAGACACTTATACATACTTCACCTTCTGGATCATAATCATTCTTTTAATGAAGAGTTTCAAATTCTGCATATTTAAAATAAAGGCCTTAAGCTATCTTTATTAGAATTTATGGAACTTAATAAATTAAAAAATACAGATATAATTCTGAATGACCAACTCGAGACAAACAGTTCCCCACTCCTCAACCTCTTCCTCAACCTCTTTCAGTTAAAGACTTTAAAAAGGCAAACACATACTAAACTAAATCACTTGAGAAATTCACTCTGGCGAAACAGCTGTCGTCACATAGTTATAATAAATTTTGTGGAAGGATAGAAAACAAACGTTTTCAGTGTTTTATTGTTAGATAGAAAAATAATGTTTCATCCTACCTTTGTACTTATAAATCTGTAATTTCAGTGTCTGGATTTATTCGTTTTTTTCACTGAGTAAGCGTATTCTCTAGTTTTATCTTTTTAAAACATATTTAATAAACACCTTTCAGTCAAGTTTTTTTTCTAAAATATACATTAACTATAATAAACCAATTACTGGAAGAATTTTAATACGCCTTTAAGAATCTGACCAGATACTAACGGTTGTTATGAAATCATTAATTAGGTTTCTAAATATAAACCAGTTCTAATGAAAGGTTGTGTTTTTAAGTTAGAAAAAACCGATGTAATTGAAAGTCAGTCAAAATGTAGCAAGATGTATTTCATAATATATTAGATATTGATTAGGAGAACGTCAACGATTTTAATGATTTTTATGAAGCACGTCTCTAATTGGCGATAATAAAAACGTTTTTTCTTCTTTATTTGTTTACAAGCTAAAGGAAAATTTTATACGTTTACTTTCAAATCATGTTTGTAAGAGAATTAAGATCATTACGCGATATTCAACCATCAGTTGTTCCTCGTGTCGTCTTCTAACGAAGGTTGGTGACCATTTCTTTAAACGTATCCCTATCGTTTGCAACGTGTAATACTTGTTCTATCCTAAGGTTAGTCCAATTTCTGATAGTACGCAGTCAAGATTTCCTTTTTCTTTCTACGCTTTTTCTTCCATCTATTTTTCCTTCAATGAATTTATCATTTCGATGTATGTGACCCAGGTATGATGACTAAAGGGAAAGTGGAAGGAAAAAGAGGAGCGGCAGAGAGACGACGTACGTCCTGGTCGAAAATTTTAAAGCAGTGAAGTGGAAAAACAATAATAGAACTTTTCAGAACCGCTGCAGACAGTATAAAATGGGCCATGATGATCGTTAATGTCCTTAAAGGACGAGGCACATGAATAAGAAAAATTGACTTGACATTCCTTTGTGTATCTTGGTCTGCTCCTGCCGATTCCTAGCAAATTCCCTCCATCATTAGACCCTTAGAATCCAAAGGTCTTCTTCCACATCATCAATCCATCTTATATATGGTTATTCTCTACTTATTCTGCATCTGAGTTTGAGAATGTCAATCTCTTCGTGTATCTATTCATTATCTGAAACATAACAATTAAAAATAATATTATTTGCAAGGGATACTCAATTATTTACTGTTTAATACCAGAAATTTTTTGGAAACAACCGCAAAACAATAAAATGTAATTTTTATTATATACAATATTTAGTGAAAAACATGCCAAAAAAGGGCTTATGATTTAAGAATGTAAAAAACCTAAATATTTTATTAAGACTAATTTGCGTTTTTTTTTTTGTTTTAGGTCAGTTCATGTTCCAGAGCAATTTAAGTCATCAAATATAACCCAAGGTAAACCATTGTATTAACCCTTCTCATTAACTGTATTAGACTAATGGCATACTTCTAATCCAGAGGTATTAAAATAAATTAAATAATTAAATTGTTACTTGCTGTTTTTCTGCTTTTTTATTAAGAGGATCGGAACGTATTTTCGGCTGCAATGCTATTCAAATGGGGATTCATTTTTTTCAAATCCTGAGAAAACTAATAAGTATTTTGGAAAAATTTAAACGCAGAATGAAAGATTACGTTATTAGCGAGGGCCGAAAGTCCCTGAGAACTTCTACAATGTTTATTTTAATAAGTTACAGGGGTGAAAAAACTAAGAGAAAATTTATTGTAATTTTTAAATTCAAATATCTCATTCAAAATAAACTTTTTATTTATTCTAAGGGACTTTCGGCCCTCGGTAATAATTTAGTCTTTCATTCTGCGTTTAAATTTTTCAAAAATATTTATTGGTTTTTTCAGGATTTGAAAAAAATGAACACAATGCCGTGGTAATATTTTCCAAATCTGTCTTTGTCTTACAACGCACTCAACCGAATATAATATTGTCAGCATATATTGTCAGTCAGACACTGACAATCAGTGACAATTTTAAATATTTGACATTGCATCGGGAATATTTTGAGAAATTGATTAAATATTATTGATATATAGTGTATTTGATAAATAATTGATTTAAGACGTGAACTTAATAAAAAGTTATTTATTGTGTATTATTTGTGAAAGATCCAAGCAGAGAATACATCAGATATATCCTGTGATCCAAGTATTTTGTTGTTAGAGATGTTCAAAATTGTAAGCGTTCCAAAATAACAACATATTATTAAAAAATCACTTTAACACTTTTCCTCTTTTCTCGATTGATTATTAGTTTTTGTTGTACAAATAAATTATTACAATCACTGAAAACATAGTTAGTGAAAAAATTATCACATTTATTAACTGAATTAATAATTTGCAATTATAAAAATAACAGTTATCCAAGAACATTCAAAAGCCATCTCTTTAAATTAATTATGACATTTTCAAGTAGAATGACATTCTAGTAATGTTTACATATCCACACCAGTGTGAATTTTACTACACGTAATTTGCCGTGTAAAGACAGAAAAAGTAGGGATACACGTAAAATATTTGCGAATTATGTACCCATAGCCTTAATTATTTGAATTAATATTAAATGCGTATCTGGAAGGATCAGACAGAACATTGTGAATAGAGACATTAAGAATATATGACAGATAGGACAGTCTGTAATAGGTTTAATCTTATTATGGGATAAAGATGAATTTGCAAAATTCATGGCCAACCTCCATTAGAGGCGGTACCAAAAGAAGAAAAAGAATAAACAACTAAATACTAAATACAACTAAAGAATACAACTAAATTTATAACCAAAATTAACAAAATGTAGTGAATATCAACTAATGTTTTAAGACAGGACCTTTAAATTTTATTCAATTGCCATCTTACAGCCTATTACGAAGATGCTTTACAATAGGCTGTATAAAAGATAGGAAGAATAAATAGGAAGTGATCAGTTTGGATTCGGATTAATCTGAACGTTCAACTGAATTGGGCTGTTTACATTGGTGTGGCACCGTATGTGGCAACCGACATTACACTAATCTGTGACCGAAAACGGTCTAATCCAGGGGTTCTCAATCTGTGGTACATATACCACTGGTTATATCATTATTTGCGGTGGTATACAAAACAGAAAAACAGCCAAAATCCAGCATATTTGTAGTTAATTATATTATCTAACTTGATATGTATTTCAGATAGGTGGTACCAAAAATAATTAAAAGAATTTTGTGCTTCTTGACTCAAATAGGTTGAGAACCACTGGTCTAATCAAATAATCTAAACGAACTCTAGTTATCCTTGTTGCCGTTGTATTATTATCTTTAATTTTATTAACTGTCAAACAATTTATAATTATACTTATTTGTTATTTCATAATAAAAACAAACTTAAAACGTGTGAGAATAACAAATTTAAATAGTAGGTAGTTGCTCTAACACATGTTTAAAATTACATAATTTATCTCCAATTTAAACCAAGAGAAAAAAATGCAAATTTATATTAGTCCTTCCTGTTGTTTAACGTTTAATATAATAGTCATGATCAACTATTAGCGGGCATCTCGACTAAAGACCTCTATTACCTCACATTCTAACCGTCCACTCGCACAAGCCACAAGTTCATAGATACCTCTAGAAAGAACATAGCTTAGTTCGTTCACCACATACGACTAAATTCATTAAATGCTTATTTTAATCGTGAGTTGTTCTCTTTTTTTAATTTTATTGGTCTCTTTATTACCATTTGACTGGGGTCAATGAGAATATTTTTATTGTTTTTAAACTGACCATGACAATTAGACAATTTAATATATTCTAATAATGCTATTCAAAATAGGACCTGGTCAACCGAACTTTGTTTATACAGGGTGTCCAGAAACTCTACCGACAAACGAAGACAGGAGATTCCTCAGATAATTTTAAGACAATTTAACCCAATTCACCTAGTCCGAAAATGCTTCCTATGGGAGCTGGAGCTCTTTGAAGATGACGTCATGTAATTAGTTTTTCTGAAATACCTCCAGAACGCTTCTGTTTAGAAAAACTAAAATTGGTACATGTATTTATTTTCTAGAGAAGAATTGATTTCATCCATTGCGAATTTCTAGTACCGGTCATAGGCGTCCGTTTTGGGTAGGGCAACGGTTATTTTATCGCATAACTTTTTTGTCTTCAACTTTTAAGCATTTTTGACACTGGATTATTAAATTGTGAGATATTCTAGTACTAAAAGGTACTTCTTCTTTAAGTCGGTAGGACACAGCGTTTTCTAGAAAAATTGATTTGAAAATTTTTCGTTATTTGAATTTGAAAAAAAAATGAAAAAATTAAAAAAAAAACGATGTATTTTACTGACGTAAAGCAAGAGTAAGTCTAAGTACTCGAATACCTCATAATTTAATCATCAAGTGTCAAAAATGCTTAAAAATTAAAGACAAAAAAGCTATGCGATAAAATAACCATTGACCTACCCAAAACAGATGCATATGACCGGTACTAGAAATTCGCAATTAATGAAATCGGCCCATCTCTGGAATATAAATAAATGTATCAGTTTTCGTCCTTCTAAATAGTTTTTTTGTTTATTTTTTTTTAAATTCAAAAAACGAAACATTTTCAAATTGATTTTTTTAGAAAACGGTGTATCCTATCGACTTACAGCAAGAGTATCTTTTAGTACTACTATAATAACCCACAATTTAATAATTCAGAGTCAAAAATGCTTAAAAATTAAAGACAAAAAATGCGATAAAATAACCGTTGTCCTACCCAAAATGAACGCATATGACCGGACCTAGAAATTTGCAATGGATGGAATATATTTATCTCTGGAAGTTGAATATGCGTACCAATTTTTGTTTTTCGAAATAGAAGCGTTCTGGAGGTATTTAAGAAAAACTAATTACAAGACGCCACCTTCAAAGAGCTCTAGCTCTCTTTAGGAAGCATTTTCGGACTAAGCGAATTGGGTTAAATTGTCTTAAACTTATCTGAGGAATCTTCTGTCTTCGTCTGTCGGTAGAGTTTCTGGACATCCTGTATAAAGACTAACAATTTTATACAGAAACATACAATTTGGTTCAGACCAGAAATGTAGAGATCTTAATGAAAGACAGTTTTAATTATTAGTTTATGCACATTTCGTTCTCTTGGACTCCTCAGAACAACCCGTGGTATGCCCTTGTTATCCATCAAATGTGAATCAACCGGAGAATCTTCAAAATTTCGTGGATATCGCATACCTCAAAAGAAGAAGTGCTGCACAGAATAGGCAAGGAACTAGAACTTTTCAACACAGCGAAAGTTACAAAAAATAACTTTATTTTAGTGATTTGATAAGTGATTACTGCAAATGATGAATCAACCATAAGCGCAAAACAGACGAACCACTCTGCAGTGGCCAGCGACTGTCGCCAGCCACTGTGGCGTCCATTATAAAATCATTGGGCTACAACATCGCCTGTTTAAGCCACATTGTGGCGCCACATAGTAGTGCTGCAGTCAGAGTGGTTCGTCGGTTTTTGCGCTAAAAACGCATCGAAGTTTTAGAAATATATATTATGTGAACCAGTACTGTACTGTAGTGATATTGTTGAATTTATTAGGAACTATTATACTAAATTTTTATTTAGTGCAAATAATGAAGCTTAAAATAGGATAAAACCTCGCAATTTTTACAGAATGGATCGATATGCTTGAAAATTTTAGAATAAGTAGTGGATAGTCCAAAGATCAAAATCTATATGATGCAATAAGGCGCTTTTACCATGGGGGTGGTTGACACCCCATCACGGGGGTGTAAATTTTTTAATATATTTTGACTGCAAAAGTTGGTAAAAACATTCATTATAAGCAAAAAATGCTCTGTACATTTTTTTGATAAAATTAATAGTTTTCGTTTTATTCGCTATCGAAAGTGTTAGTTTTATATCGAAAAAATCATTGTTTTCAGTCAGTTTTCTGCTAATAACTCAAAAAGTTTTCGTTTTATCAAAACAACTTTATTTAGCAAAAATGTATATTTTGAAAAAATAAACAAAACCGTTTTTTTTTTAATTTTCTTTAAGACCAATAGTAATCGAGCTATACTTTATTAAATGTTAGTTCTTCTTTGTCAAATACTAAATATTGTACTTTCAAAGTCAAAAGATGGGAAAACTAAGCATTTTTGGAGGATACCTTTTGTTCAAACTAATTTAAGGTAGGTATTTAAAAATATCTCCAGAAATAAAAAAAGTCTCTAGCTAAAAAATTAAGTGACTTATAATGAAAAGAATGTCAGTCCCTATTTTTTTCAGCAAAAAGTGATCAGAAACAACCCCCTAATCACCACCTTAATTAAAATTAGTTATTGACCTGATTTAGTCTTCTTTATTTATGTATTATTAATAGGTTCGAGAAGTTTGATCGGCTTAGAATGATTAGTTTTAAAAAAAATGGAGTTAAAAGCGAATAACGAGTTTTTGTAGTTTGGTAAACAATGCAATTTTGTTCAGAATAGAAAGATTAGCATCAGAGGTACGAAAAAATATTTAAATATGAAATTGTAGCTTATTTAACACTAGAAAGCCGGAGGGGCCAATTTGGCCCCTGTTGCGATTTAAAGTTATTGTAGTTTTTTTATTTGAGGCAATAATATTTTCATATTTTATGACTTTTAATATTTTGATACAAAGCCTTATTTAAAACAAAAAAATATTGTAAAATATTAGTAAAAATATTGTTTACTAAATTTATTTAATGATTTTTTTAACAGATCTACCATAGAAGTCTAAAGGGGCCAAATTGGCCCCATGTAAGTTATTATCATTTTCTGGTAAATTCGACGATCTTTTCTTTCAAATTCCTGTCGAATGGGTAAAATTATATTTATGTATGTTTATTGTAAATGGTTATACTGGTACTGATCATCTACGTAATAAAGATACAATTGTATACGAACACAAGTGAACACAAAGATGCAATTTTTGGCGTAGAGGACCAAATGACGTGTCTTTATATACTACAAAAGCAACTTCAAGACGATGGCCTATGTACGTGTTTTATCATACTCTTGACTTGGAAGCAATAAATGCATGGATTATTTATAAAGAAATAACTGGAAGTAGACTCAGTTTCCGTAAGTTTATTCTTCGGCTGTGTGAAGAATTATGGGCCTTGTCTCCCGAAATCTGGAACTACGTCTAGCAACACCAGGTCTACCAACAACTGTCACTGTTACTATCCAAAAATGAAAAAAATATCAGTTGAAAATATTTTGTAAAGGAAATCATACTTCAAATCATTGCCACGGTTGTAACAAGGTAATGTGTGGCAAATATCAAAAACTGCAAATTGTATGGTGTTCCGAATGTTTTTGATGGGCAGTGAATGTTTTAAACAATAAAAGTAAAAAATAAAATTAGATTCTACCGTCTAGAGTTGATTTAATTTCTTTAAACTGAGTTTTAATTGATTAAAGAACGTGGGGCCAAAATGATCCCTTCCGGCTTTCTAGGTAGGTATGCTAACCCAGACATTCTAGTGTTAAATCCCAAGAAAATTTTTTCTATGGCAAAAATTGAGTGAGCTATTGACAATTAAAACTTGTAATAACATGCAAAAACCACCTTTACCAACCCTTTCAAAGTCACCTCTTTTTGCGACTGAGGCTTTTAAAAGGATATTAATAGCCGTATAGATCTTGTAAAAACCTACACAATTCTTTATTAACAAACTTTCTAAGAAAAAAAAAATAAAAAAGTTATGGTTCAAAAATCAATATATTTTTTTGGAAAAAAATGGAGAAATCCAATTAGAAGCATAATAATGTACGTTAGCGGTGTTTTTAGTCATTGACCTTATTCATTCTTCTTTATTGAAAAACATTGACTTCGAAATGAGTCTACCATTGAAAAACATCGAAAACTATTAATTTTACCAAAAAAGGGTATAGAACGTTTTTTGCTTATAATGAAATTATCAACTCGGTCAAAATATAATTCAAAATTTCCACCCCCGAGATGAGGTGGCAACCATACCCATGGTAAAAGCGCCTTTCGGCATCATATAGATTTTGATCATTCGACTATCCACTACTTATTCTCAAATTTTCAAGCAAATCGATCCATTCTGTAAAAATTGCGAGGTGAAAAGCTTCGGTTCCTGGACTAATTCAAGATGCAGTAGAAATAAACAAACCAAGACACGTTAAATGCTACTAGGTGAACTCCCGAATCATAATTTACAATGTATAAACTTTGGAAATCATGATTTTGGGATTTACAGTGTATATGTATACATTATAAATTATGATTTGGGAGTTCTCTTAGTAGCATTTAACGTGTATTGGTTTGTTTATTTCTGCTGCATCTTAATTGTAAATTTAGTATAGTTTTTCTCTATTCGTTTCATATTCTTAGCTTAAGATCTGATGGTGTGTAAGTCACTATGAAAAATATTGACTGTTGACTAAAAATTTACGGGTTCCTTCTGTTCCTTATGCATTTGTGGTTTTATTTTTCTTAATAGGTTTTCTCCTATTTTAATAGATATGGAACCTGCTTCTTATTGAGTCATCTCGTTAACAACTGTAAGTCAATTTTATCTGATCATTTTTATTAAATCTTCACTTATGCTAACGTCGTTTTCAACGAGTATGTACTCTTTCTTTCTGCATCGTAAAAAAGAGAAAACTGTTATTCTAAATAAAACTGGTGCAATTTTGTTTGTTTATTAGAGTGCCGCACGTTCCAGTTACCTTTACATAAGATTTTCTTCATCTGAAAGTACGATCTGACCATTAAATTAATGGTCTGTACTAAGATAAGATCGTTTACCTAGATTTATTTAAACAATAAGTAAACAAAACAAAGTTCTTGTTTTACTGCCATAAGAAAAACACTTTAGAAATTACCGTTTTCTCAAAAACAAGTTGTCAGTAGTTTTTTTATGGAAACGGATACAGTCAGGCCCTGACATAAAACTTCCTGTAAGATTTAAATACGTTTGTAGTACATCTTGACCCTTTGGAAAAGTGCTGACTTTTAGTTTATAAACATTTATAATAACAATTCAAAGTTTTATTTCCAAAGAAATAAACTTTTAATGAGACATATTTTCTGGTAGGTTACGCCTTCGTGGTTTCTATTACTTGCCAACCATACGAATGTTGAACTAAAAGGACTAAAGGGAAGATCTAAAATTTGCATTTTACTACCCGTCTATCCAATGTGGCAAAATTTCAACGAAAAATAGGTCTCGATACTCAGATAGAAGTAAAACTAATACAAAAAAATGTCGTCGTGAAACCAGAACAAGATGCGACATTTTTTCATTTATAATACATTTTATATTTTTGAAGATATTCTTCTTTAGCGGCGAATCGATTAGGGTAAAATTGTGCATTTACCGCGCGCCTGCGCACACTGACAGTAGATATGTAGTTCATTGCTAATCTTTCAAGATAGGTATGTATGTATCTGTAACTGTGCAAATAAGTCATTAAAAGAATATATTAGTGGTTTTAGGAATTGTATTATTTATTATAATTCTTGTGTTTTTGGATTAATAAAATATTATGTAAGCACATTTTTACACTATATGTCGCCGTGTTGTGTAATTATATCCGAACTTACATGTTCATTTCTAGTGCCTCGATGGAGTAGTTAGAAATGCGTTAGCACTGAGATTGGAAGGTTGCGGGTTCAATTCCCGGGCCGATTCATATTTTTTTTTTATTTTTGGTTGTTTTAATAAAAATTTTTTGAAAGTGATAGATAAGAAAGTTAGTTTGATTTTTAAATAAAATACAAATAACCTTTTAAGTATATTTACTTCGTTTAAATTATCTATTATATAATAGAAGAATATCTTCTTATGTGCGTACATAGTAGTACACACACATTCTTTTTTTATGTCACGCATTTGTAAGTAGGCTTCTACTACTTACAAGACTACTTCTACTACTTAGTAAGAAGTAGCTTCTACTTCTAGATTTTATGATCCAATTTATAAATTACCAGAGAACGGCAGTTCTCGCCAGTGGCGCACATCCACACTCCCCTACACGCGACACTATATATACACGAAATTTTCGATTTTCTAAATCTGACTGAATTGAAAATTGGGCAAACTCCCATCTTAATGTTCAGGAAAAGACTCACCCATTAATATGTCAACCATCCATTTTGGTCCACGGGTGTTGATTTTACGGCGCTTCCTATTTAGGGTCTGTTTTTCGTTCTTGTCCCCAAAACTCCCAAAAACTTTGAAAATTTAACTCCGACCTTTGCGGCTTCTGATAGTACTGATCATTACCTTTCTAACGCATGTCTAATTTTGAAAATCGGTTATACCATTCAAAAGTTACCGAGCTCAGAAATATGACTCAATTTTTATTTAAAAAGGGAAAATGTTTGTCGATATGTATGTATATATGTGGAAAAGTTAAACCTATCTGAATTTTTTTTCTTTGTTTGAAGAGGGTGTCAGGGCCGATTCAGAACCGATGTAGTTCGTGACTTTTGACCACCCATAAGCCAGCTATAGGACTTGGTAGGTACAAAATGGCATATTTTTTGGGGGTATATATATTCGGTTCAAAAAGAGACAGGACAGCCAGTTCACCAAATCAATTGTATTTAGTTAAGCTTTCAAATGGTGTCTAAGCCGCCAGGCATACATACACACGGCGCGTTTACTTCAAATTTAGCAAACATTATGGAAAAATCTTTAAAAATAAAACTAGAATTTTGTTTTGCATCAAAATGAAAATACATTTTCGCGCCACGTAATATTCATATCAGATCTTTTGTAGCTGGAATATTGTATGTTCCACTCATTTTTACGGCGTTTAGCGGTTTTTAATTATTGTATCATATACAGAGAAAAATTTGTAAAAAGTTATAACCCGCCAAGTCATCGTACTCGCAAAATACCGCCACTCTAAAGGAGGAGAGAACTTTCCGAGCCCTGTTTTTTGGAATAGAACTTCAAATTGAGGTGCGCTGAAAAAAATTGCAATATCTCGGCTGCTGTGGCTCGCAGAACATACATTTTTTTAACTGGGGTAAGTAGCTCGAGAAAATAAGGGTTCTTGCAGTTATCTCGGTTAATTCTTGTATGTATTTTAATTTAGAAACTACCAAACTAAAAAACTTTCTAAGATCTTCAGAAACCGTATAAGATTTTTTCAGTTTTTTCTTTTTCTTCCTGGCCTACTACGATCGAAAATACTTTAAGGGTGCGTCATAGATAAACCCGTCGTGGAATCTGAACTACAGACTACAGTTCCAAAGAAATTTATTACGAAATAGAATAAAATCAAACATCGACAATGCCGGAAGCGAAATTGTTTTGTCGCACCCGAAAAAAAATAATTAAACTAGAAATGAATTTCTCGCGCTGAAATGGAAGTTTCCGGGCAAACTTGGGAATTCCATTTAAACTTTTGCCAACTAAAAACCTGATAAACAGATGACCTGAAAATAGTGAATAAAATTCTTTGCTTAGTACAATTCGAAGTATTCAAATTTCCCCATATCGATTGCATAACTTTACAGTCCGCGGGGAACATTCTAGGGCGCAAGTTTCCTCAAGTTGCGGGGCTTGGAACCAACAACACAGGACCGGTTTCAGTTGCGGTTCTTAGATTCATTTCTTTTTCTATGTGTAGAATTGATTAAACCACTAAACATAAGATGATACACTAGTTATATTTTCTGTTGTCTTGCGCTTCTAGCCAGTCATCTGTTTCGGTTCGTTATTGAGTAAGGGCCTTTATTTGTTTTGTTAATGATACTTTCGACATCTCTCATACCATACCATTTCCTTATGACTCCAAGCAACAAATGGTATTTGCGTTGGTTCTTGAATTCCTGTTCTTGTCCAGAAATCGGCCAAGAACATATCATCAGTTTTTTGGGATGCGAAAGGAATTTTCTTTGGAGATTACTTACAAACTGGTAAAACAATAAATTCTGCAGGTTAATGATACCTTTTATACCAGCTGAAGAAAAAAGTTCATGAAAATAACCCGATTTGCAGAAGAAGAAAATTTTTGATTAAAATGAAATCCATAGGTTAAAGTTCGAATTGTTGAAGCATCTACCATATTTACCAGATTTGGCACCTAGCAACTTCCATCTGTTTCAATACCAAAAAAGCTGGAATTCAATTCTATTTCAATACCAATTCGTGGCTAGAAAGCGCTTCTTATCAAATGATAAGGTCATAACAGCAGTGAAAACGTATTTTGTAGCCTTTCCAGATTCTCAGGTCAAGGATGGAATCTTGTTGGACCAAGTATATTCAGGTTGAGGTAAATTATACTGAATAATAAAGTGTACTTAAACCATGAAATTGTGTTTATCTTATCTAACATCGATACATGACAAACAATTTAAAAATTTGAAATACTTTCTGGGAGCAAAATTTAGATGATAATTAGGTATACGTATGTATCAGAAAGTAGAAGCGCTATAACATTAAATGTTTCATAGTAAAAGCAGAAGATAAAACTTAAAGAATTAATAACATTAACACTGAAGAATATACAGAAATAGATATACAGCATAAACTAGTAGCAGTGGAACCAAACACATTAACGAAAATCATCAATAAAATTAAGTGTCCAAGATAATAATAAGAAAATTAGAAGAACTACAAATAGGACAACATGCTGACTAGAATATGATGAAGAATTTAAAAGCATAAAAGAAAAAAGAACAAAGTTGGAACTTCGAATAGATATACTAAAAAAGAAGATTTTATTCAAAAAGCAATGATAAAGAGTGATGGATTGAGATGGAAATAGAATTGAGATGAAAATACTGGGAAAAACTTTGGAAAAGAACTTAAGTAATATTATAGTAAAAACAATATATTCTGTAATAAAATTATATCTATAAGAGGCAACAAGGAAAATAATATAGGACGACCAAAAGAGAAAGAACGAAACGAGAACATATGAATACAGAATCGCACCAGTTCAAATCAGTTTGAAATTTGTAAGGTCGTTTTTACAAAAGTTACTAACCTTTAAAAAAAATTATCACTTTTGCAGTTTTCTACGAAACAAATTATGATAGAAACATTTAGGAAACGCCATTTTGAAGGTTTGAATGACATAAGTTACTTTCTTTCTTTGTTTCAAATGCTTCACTTTTTGCTGATAGACAAAAGTAGACCGTCTTTTGACCTTAATTTGTTAATAACTAATTAGTCCAGAAAACTGACTAATTGGCTTAGTTCCAGCGCCATAAAACAAAACACACACAAGTCCAAAAAATCTGGAAACATATAGGTAATACATAGGTTCTCGTTATAGAGGTCCCTACTACTCAAAATAACTGTCGTTTGCATGGAGGGTCAGAGTCATAAACAGGATTGTTTATTCCTCTGAACTAAATACATATTCTTGGACCACACATATAAAAGATTATCCATTCACACCAGCTTGTTATATTTTATCCAGAAAATTAATAAAGAAGTCCCAAAGGCGGTCTGAGGCCGCCCCTGCGCTTTCTCCAAAGTCGCGGGCTTCGTGGGGTCTTCCACCCTCACCCGGCTCCCTTATTCCCTAATAACTCACCCTCGACCCCCAAACAAACCCAACAACTTCATTCTTAATGAGATTTTCCCGGATCCATAAATTTCAGCCTATAGCTCATTCCACAACATTAATTTCATTGCTAAATACTCGCTATAAATTATAATATAATGAACAGGCCAAATTGGTCCGCGCATACAAATAAATGCTACCTTTCTAGTCACTAGAAATATTTTACTATGCCATGGAGATTTCTCATTCTAGTTTACATACAAATAGTATGTAATTTCCTATCTTTATAAAAACTTTGTATCTACATTAATTGATCATAAACATTTATAGGTTTCAGATCATTTTCATAATTTTTTGTTTCATAGTTATTGAAATATATGTAAGTCACTAGGGGCCAAATCTGGTGAATATGGTGGATGCTCCCTTAATTCGAACTTTAATTTATGGATTTTAGCCATTGCCAAAATCCTCATATGACACGGTGCATTGTCCTGATGAAAATGGATTTTTTTCTTCTTAATGTAGGAAACAGAGGTTGAACCTCGCAAAATGAACACAATTCCGGTTTTATTTTTTTTCTGGTATATCAAGGGGTGCTTATTATGAGACTAACTTTTTCTTAAAAAATTTCGCCCCGGTACCCCCCTTTTCATCCCTTTAAAGGGGGTAATTTGTGGTTTTTGCGAAACGTAGCCCTTCCTGTATGTTTTGCAAAAAATTCACTTTATAGTAAAATGAAGAGGACTACTATTTATTTCCTACTATTTATTTCCCGACAGCATATGTCTATCACCCACCGTTTAGCGGGGATGGCGCCCCAAAGTTGACAAATTTTTAAAAAAGATAATTCTAAAAAAAATTATTTTTCCCTAACTGTAATGAAAATTAAGAATAAACACTGCGGCAATTAATTACAAATAAGTGGCTGATTTTTTGGTATAGGTTTCATTTAAGGGTAATTTTAAATTTTTTAATTACAGGGTGTTACATTTTAAAAAACCCCTTTTTATACTATTTGAACCGCCTATGCTAGAGTAAAAAACTTTCAGCGATTATTTATACCCATACTGGTGTTATTTACAAATTTGTATAATGCACTCCCATATTTTTCCCGGAACCACCCCAAAAAAAGGAGAATTAATAAAGAAAATAATCAAAAATTGATTTTGGGCCACCACTGTGGCTTTAGGGCGCAAAGAAAATAAAATATGCATAGGTAATAATGTGTATCAGACAGTATGTTCTTTTATTTTCCATAAGTACGTTATCGATAAAATTAATCGGTGACGAAAAAAAAAACAAAAACTGGAGCCAGCCAAAGCAATTCTTAGGTTTACGGCGCCACTGTGCCGTAACGGTTGCTTATACGAAAAAAATGCATAGGACATTATTTGTAGAGAAAATAGTGGTATTTAATTCTGTATTAGTTTTGTTTTAAAATAATGCATAGGTAATGAGAAAATTGTAAAAACATGCTCTCCAAGAGATAGGGGTAGTTTCTGCAGTTTATTTTCAAGGATAGGGATAGTTTCCGCAGGAATGTTGCAATAATCATATATATTTATGAAAAACCCTATTGATGGAGCATATGTCCATATGGGTCAAAAAGCAAAAAAAAAATTTTTCAACCCTCCCTTTATTTATTTTTTTTTTGGCTACAGGGGTTGCATCAAGAAATCGCTTTTGGTATCCATGCATGGGTAATGAGAACGTCCACAAAATGATATGTGAAGCATTTTAATAAAGGGCATGGTGTGTGAAAGATTCCAAGAAAATCACTTTCTTTATTAATTCTCCTTTTTTTGGGGTGGTTCCGGAAAAAACTGGGGGTGAATTATACAAATTTGTAAATAACACCAGTACATGGATAATCGCTGAAAGTTTTTTTACTCTAGCATAGGCGGTTCAGGTGGTATAAAAAGGGGTTTTTTAAAATGTAACACCCTGTAATTAAAAAATTTGCAATTGCCCTTAAATGAAACCTATATAAAAAAATCAGCCATTTATTTGTGATTAATTACCGCAGAGTTTCTTCTTTACAGTTAGGGGATTTTCATTACAGTAAGGGAAAAATAATTTTTTTAAAAACATCTTTTTTAAAAATTTGTCAACTTTGGGGCGCCACCCCCGCTAAACGGTGGGTAATAGACATATGCTGTCGGGAAATAAATAGTAAGAAATATAGTCCTCTTCATTTTACTATTAAATAAATTTTTTGCAAAACGTACAGGAAGGGCTACATTTCGCAAAAAAAAACAGATTTCCCCATTTAAAGGGGTGAAAAGGGGGTTCCGGGGCGAATTTTTTTAAAAAAAGCTAGTCTTATAATAAGCACCCATTGATATACCAGAAAAAAAATAAACCGGACTTGTGTCCATTTTGCAAGGTTCAACCTCTGTTTCCTACACTATCTTATTTTTCCTACATTATCTGTAGACCGGATCTTATTTCACGATTTTTTTCCTTTGGCTGGTCTAACATGTTAAAAAATAATATTCAGAATTTATTGTTTTACCAGTTTGCAAGTAATTCACAAACAAAATTCATTTCACATAGGGGTCGTTCAAGTATTACGTAACGCAGTATGGGGGGGGGGGTCAAAAATCGCGTTACGTCATACTTGAACGCCCCCATACCAATAAACCGATTCTAAAACCTTCTTAACCGATTGCTGGACACGAATTCGTTTCGGAGCCAAAGAACCAGGTTTACACCACTCTTTGTTTGCCCTTTGTTTTTATTTAGGATCATGGTAGTAGACCGCAGTCTCAGTGATGAATCTAGGCACAAAACTCACTTTATTCTTTCGAAAACGCTCTAAATGTTGCTGAGAAAGTCGTATTCGAATGTGTTTTTGTTCCATTGTTAGCGAATGCGGTACCCAATCTGAACATAGCTTTCTGAAAATCCAATACTTCAGTCAAAATAATGCTTTCGTGTCCAATGAGTCATATGTCCTATGACTTTTACTAAATCTATTTCAGTGACTAGACAATTTTTCAATATGATATCCTGTATTTTTTTAGTACATTATTTCACGGTTTTTGCTGTAAATTATAAAGAACCGCTTGGATTAACAAGAAATTTGGCAAACGCATGGCTAACAGGTCAAAGAAAGAAAGTGATATTGTGCCGATGTGTGCTTTTGCCCTGGGGGTTATTTTCACCCCCGTCTCGGGGGTGAAAAAATATATGTCCAAAATAAGTCCGGAAATGGATAAACTGACTAATTCTAAGGAACTTATGTTTAATAAACTTTTTGCACAAGGTCAATACGTTTCGAATTATTTGCGAGTGAAAATGTTTATTTTTCAACAAAATAACCACGTTTTAGACGGTTTTTCGCAAATAATTCAAAAAGTAAGTATTTTTGTCGAAAAAAATGTCCTGAGTAAAAGTATAGCCTGTAAAAAAGTAAAAAAAATGGTGTATGCACGAGGTCTCTACAACTAGCAGAACCAGAGTTATAGCTAATGAAAAATAGGTTTATGTTCACCAAATTCCAAATAAAGTATTTCACCGTGAAATATACAAAAAATGAAGCACTTTTTGGGGAAAACTCATTACAACTTTTTTAAAGTGTTTAAAAAAAGCTTTATTTCTGTTTTTATAAAAAAAGTTTCTAACATCAAATGTAAGCAAGTTACACTCAAAATAAAGTTGGTCCCTTTTGTTTTGGCAAAAAAAAAACGTAAAGGTCACCCCTTAATTAGCAACTTAAATGAAATTAATCGTTACCGCTTCACAAGTTCCTTTACTTATGTTGCGTTTATATGATCTGTAAGTGTTAATAATTCAAAGTGCTTATTTTTGACAACAATTGGTTTTAAAGTAAACTTTTTAAAAAATTTTATTTTGAAAAAAATGCTTTTTTTTAAATAACTTAGATTGTTGGAAATAATAAAAATCTTAAACAATAAAAAAAGTCGGCTTAGCTTTTTTAAATTTTTTGTATTTTTTGTTTTTTTGTAAGACAAAAATTGGTCAAGATTTGGTGTTTCTAAATTTGCATACACTCGTGATTGGTGAATCGTTTAATCCTTTTAACTACAGCCCTTTCAAAAATAAGGACTTTGAAACGATGAAACTTACAGATCATATAAAAAATACATACACGAGTAAAGAAACTTATGAAATGGGAACGATTAAGTTCATTTGAGATGCTAATTAGGGTGGGATTTTCCTAATTTTTTTTACCAAATAAAGGGACCAACTTTATTTTGAGCGTAACTTGTTTACTTTTGATGCTATAATTTTTTTTATAAAACAAAAATAAAGCTTTTTTTAAACACTCGTTGTAATTAGTTTTCCCCAAAAAGTGCTTCATTTTTTGGTTATATCACGTTAAAATATTCGATTTGGAATTTGACGAATATGAACATATTTTCATTAGCTAGTAGCTGTGCTTCTCCTACGTATATAGACCTAATATATGTGTTACCGGCCAAACCCGATTTCAGGACAAACTAGTTTGGCCTAGTCCAAACTGGTTTGTCCTAAGCGCGTTAGGATAAACTAGTATGGCCTAGGCCAAACTAGTTTGTCCTATCGCGCGTAGGCCAAACTAGTTTGTCCTAGGCCAAACTAGTTTGTCATATCGCGCGTAGGCCAAACTAGTTTGTCCTAGGCCAAACTAGTTTATCCTGATATACCTACATACACACACTTCAGGCCAAACTAGTTTAGTTTATTCTGATATAAAGACGCATACTGCAGGCCAAACTAGTTTATCCTGAAGTGTATGTTTTTATATCGGGATAAACTAGTTTAGCCTAGGCCTAGTCTAAACCAATTTAATCTAGTCTAAAATAATTGATTAGAGATTGGTTAACCGTAAGTTTAGAAGACACTATTAAGAGTTGTAAAACTTTTAAGTATTTAGGGTAAATGATAAACCGAGATGGTACTTGTATGAAAGATATAGAAATGAAAATAGTACGGGGAAAACAAGCCACGAACGCACTCCATGGAGTAATATGGAATAACACTCTAACTAAAGAAAACAAAAAAGGATTTTTCGGAGCATAGTGCTGAATATTACCCTACAAGAGCAGAAGAATGGCCAGTGACAACAATAATACGAAATAAAATACGAACAGTTGAATTAGAGTTTATGAGAAAGTGTCTACAAATTACATGGTAGGATAGAATAAAAACAGAATAAATATGAAACAGAATAGAAGTTGAATGCTCAATTACAAAAAAGTTGTGGTAGTAAAAATAGAGCCCTGAAATGGTACGGGATTTTATTCGTAAGGTAAGGTCGCCAATTAAGGCCACCTTAAGGTTTAAATATCTGTAATATTTTATTCAGGAACAATATGGGGGAAAACTCTTGTATACGTATTGCCTAACATTTTAGCTATCGAATTTCAGGATAAAATACTTACTAAATAAATAAAGAAATTTAAAATTTTAACATTGAATAAATCTGGAATATTTGGCCTTATTAGGAACTGGTAGCTTAATAAGGCCAGTTTCCATTTTTTACGCAAATTGAGGTGGATAATAAATTTTAAACCTAAGAATTAAAGAACAAATACAAAATTTAGTGAAAGAAACTTTTATTCATATTAAAAACAAAAATGTGTCAATACATTAAGCACACATATAGCACATTTACACACATCTAGGACAATTGGCTTTATTAGGACACTGTCTGCTTTTTTAATATTTAACATAAAAAAAAAATAATAAAAAGCAATATAGAGAAAAAACAGTTCCAGTTCCTTAAAAAGTATTAATTTACTATCGCTTTACAAAGAAAAAATAATTGGCTTATATTCATTAAGTACCATTTTAGTAATTTTATAACTTACCTAAAATTTATAAACGAACTTCCGCACGGTAACAAACACGTGTCTAGTCTACTTAGCGCTGCTATGTGATACTACCGACTGAATGGCGTAGACGATTTTGACTGAGAAAGAGATTTACGGTGACCTCTAATATATAATATCTATATTTAAGAAAATATTTGCAATTGGCCTAATTAAGACACTGGCCTTATTTGGCGACACTGCCGTAAGTGTATCTTTTTTTTTAATTTTTGGATAAAACATCATCTTTTTATTTATTATTTTTTATATTATTCAATTATACAAGAATCTATTAATTTATAGCATGTATCAATATCTTCATTAGATGTATCATATGATACAATATACTGATGTATAATTTTTTTTGCCATCCCTGTTGGGACGTGACTTGGGAATTCCCCGCATGTAAAAGTCTTTACATGTTAGCTAAATTACTTTCAACTCGGCTAAATGGGTTTAGACTACGCCGTACTAGTTTATCCTGAAGTGTGAGTCTTTATTATATCAGGATAAACTGGTTTGGCCTGAAGTGTGTGTATTTATATCAGGATAAACTAGTTTGGCCTAGGCCATACTAGTTTATCCTAACGCGCTTAGGACAAACTAGTTTGGCCTAGGCCAAACAAGTTTGTCCTGAAATCGGGTTTGGCCGGTAACATATGCACCATCTTTTTCACTTTTTTACAGGTTATATTTTTGCTAAGAACGTTTTTTTCGACAAAATACTTACTTTTTGAGTTATTTGCGAAAAACCGTCTAAAAACGTGGTTATTTTGTTGAAAAATGAACTTGTTAGTTTAGACTTGACACTTGAATGCATAGAACAAAAGTTGCTTAGAATTAGTCAGTTTATCCATTTCCGGAATTATTTTGGACATATATTTTTTCACCCACGAGAGGGGGTGAAACTCACCCCTAGGGCAAAAGCACACATCGGCGCAATATCACTTTTTTTCTTTGACTTATTAGCTATGTGTATGCAAAATTTCATGTCAATCCAAGTGGTTCTTTAAAATTTAGAGGTTTTTGCAATATTTTACCGTTAAAGAATGTAATATTTCTATAATTTTTGTTGTTTTCTCTCATTTCGCACTCATATTTTCATAGTGCGTTGATTATTCATAATCTCATAACATAACATAAATATTTGATGAGTGTATAAAAAGTATTTATGAGCTCCAGTTCTTGATGACTGAATGAGATAATTAGCATATCGTCAATATATCTTAACTTAGTGATGCATTATTTTCGATCTACGAATACTGCTTATTTCCAATATTCTATTACTTCTCGCATAATCACTTTTGTGTAAGTAAATATCGACACAAAACGGAAGACAATAATATATTCTTGAATAACGCCAGCTGGTATAGATTACTATAAATATAAGTGGTATGCACTTTCAATAACTAATTTAAATATACCTTTTTAATAAAAATCATTGTAATCTTCGCAGTATAGACATATCATATCTTGTCAACTCATAAATCTCTTAAACTCCATAAATCTATAGATTGCCACTAGAACAAAGATGTAATGCGTACGCAAATAATAGTCTATTCAAATCTGAAGTGATTATTTGCACAATATTTATTACTGTTTTACAAAAGCTGTCATCTGTCAATAAGAAACCCATCAAACGTTGATTGACATCTAGTGTGTTTTACTATATTCTCTCTTCCATTGTTTTACGGCTTCTGTTGTTGTTTTCGAGCGTAAAATCTAGAGAGCCCTGGCAGATTTTTATCTTTTGTTTCTCGAAGCAGTGACATGTGCGCGTGTTGTTTTTTGAGGACATGCCATATGGACAAAACCGAAAACTTTTATAACCGAAATGGAAATTTTTACCGTTATTCGAACAGCTGAGGATGTTTTGTTAATTACATTTTTCAATCTACTTAGTGTTTCTATATCATTTTTTTAACATCCCGTTTATTTACAATCTGTAATAATGATTACTCTAAGTAAATTGTTTAACTAAATTACAAGAGACTTGCAGGAGATTGTCCAGTGACAATAACCTACTAAATCATAATTTTAGTAACCAAATTATTTGTGACTTTGGAGTGAATGTGTATAATAAATTAATCATTTTTGAAAATTAAAAATCTTGTTGGTAGGTCGCTTGGAGTGTGGCGGTTTAGCCTTCTGTTTGCCTAGGGCCTAGAGCAGGGGTCACCAATTAGCGGACCGAGGTCCGCATCCGTACCGTAGGTTAGTTTTGTGTGGACCGCGATTAAATTCAGAATATACTGAGTGTTTTGCAATTTTGAAAATGTTTGGGCATGAAATTGTGTACTATGTTTGGCTTAACTTATATGTGCGAAGCCACTTTTTCAAGAATGCACTTTATTAAAAATCGGTACAGATCTCAGCTAACAGATGAATCTCAACTCCCTACCCAATGAAAATCAGTTGCACTAAATGCATTCCAGACTTCAGACAGGTTGTAACATTTTTTTACATAAAAAAAATCTTAAAAATAACTTCAAAATTATCTGTTTGCCCCAAAAATGTACATTTAGGTTTTTAGGTAATTTTAAGGTGATTTTTTAGGTGACTTTTTTTTGACACAACGGGGAAAGATGATGAAGAAATAAAGAGAAGAATAACACAATCCAGAAAAACAATAGGTTGTCTAAACAGCGTACTATGGAGTCATGAAATAGGAAAAAGAAGAAAACACAATATCTACGAATCTCTTATTAAAAGCAGTCTATTGTACGGAGCAGAAACTTGGCGGATAACCGAAAACAACAGAAGAAAACTGGAGGCAGTAGAAATGGACGCTTTTAGAAGATCAGTAGGAGTGTCACGCAGAGAGAGAATACGTAATGATGAGATAAGACAGCGAATGGGGGTTGACGGCTCTCTAACAACAGACATAGAAAGAAAACAGCTAATATGGTACGGACACGTCCAGAGGATGGATAACTCAAGACTCCCTAAAATAATTATGCAATGGGTACCACCAAACCGCAGAAAGAGAGGAAGACCCAAGAAATCTTGGAGAGAGGGAATAACGAAGGCGATGAGCGCAAGAGATCTTAGAGAGGGCCAATGGGATGATAGAGTGTCATGGAAATTAGGCATCGGACAACGTCGCAAGACGTTTTAAAACCGATTGATATATATATATATATATATATATATATATATAAGCTGATTTTAAATAAAAAAGGTTTCTTGACCTTTTTCTCAAAAGTTGACAGTTTTCGAGTTACTTATCTGCGATTTAAAATATAAAAAATACGAAAATACGCACACACATTCTCGAGCTTTAAAAACTCATATGTAAATAATTAGGTTTCTGGTTGACTAGTGCCTATATTGAAGCTTATACATTCAGTTTCAAGATTCTAACTAGTAATTGGGGCTTATTTCAATATAGACCGTTGATTTTTTAATTGTTAATCGCCGGGCGTCGCACTTTATGATGCGTCTCTGTCGCAGGTATACATATTATACGTACTTATGCGAAAAATTCCCAACAAATACTGGATATTTATTAAGATTGTATAATATATTATTAACATAGTTTTTTTTTTAGATAATTTATGTATTTATTCAGTTAATTATTGCCAATGTGTTAATTAAATACGCCAATCATATAGTGCGATATGCCCCACATAGTGCGACGCGCCACCGCGGCGGATTAAGGGTCGAGAGGACGCGTATAGTTAACAATTAAAAGAACGGTCGAAATTGAAATATGCCCCGATTACTCAGCAGAATCTTAAAATTAAATGCTTAAACTTCAATTTAGACACTTTACAACCTCAAGAATAATAATTTACACATGAGTTTTCAAGCTTCTAAAATGCATATTTTCGCATTTTTCAGATTTTAAATCACTTAAAACTAGAAATCTATCCACTTTTGAGATCTTTTTTGTTTAAGATGGCCCAAAAATGCTAAAAACATATTTTCGGGGGCAAAAAACGTGATGTTTTGAATTTGTTAAAAAAAGTGTTTAACAATTTCTGCTTAAAAATTTCGCCCGGCGCCCTTCTGAATTGTTATTATGATGGATATGATATTTTTTAGTAAGTATCCGTAAAGAAACCGAATCAGAACAACCGGACGTAGGTAGCATTAGGTCCGGACCGCGGAAGTATCAAAGGTTTTCGAAACGGACCCCCATGGAACATAATCCGTGACCCCTGGCCTAGAGCATCATAAGGGTGTTCTCTAGCCTGTTGGGGTAGTTTTGCAGTCGTCTCTCATATTTTTTGAAGTAGCTGGCAATTTCTTCTTGGACAGTCTTCATTCGAAGACAGGACATGTACCACGGTGCACTCGTGACAATGCGGAAGATCTTCAATTTAAAGCTCTCCAGGATATCGAAATGACTTGCAAACTAGAATTTTATTGTACAAATTCAGTTGTGATCTTTTTCCTATAAACCAGTACATTTTACTGACTTTCAGACATAACTGTTTCTTTTCGTGGATATTGTGTTTCTTCCACGTTAATCTGCGGTCTAAGTGCATACCTAGGTATTTATATCATCCTTTTGTTGTAGACCTTGGTTATTTAATGAGACGGTTCGTCAAGTACCTTTTCGAACTCGTTGGGTAGGTTGTGAACATTATATATGTACTGACTTGCTGTCGTTTGCTTTAATTTGTTATCAAATCATTATTTTATCGAGATGGGCTAGAGCAGTTACGAGGCGATGTACAAATTTGAGTGAGCCGCAAGGATTGCTGTGTCGTCTGTATAAGGGCCAAACCAGACGGGCCACTCTGCAGCGCTACTCTGTGGATCCACAAAGCAGCTTCCGATGATTTACCGTGGGTTCTTATGTGAAGTGGACGTTGCACCCCAAACGAGCGACTGTGGACAGCCACAGTCGCCGAGGCTCACTGCTAGTGGCGTCCACTAGTGGCAAAACCTATCCAGACGGACCACTTTTGTAGCTGCCACAGATATTGACGAGAGTTTACACGGTGAGCAAGTAAACATGAATTTTGATTCCGAAAGATTTTTAATTGAATTCCAAAACAGACCGGCTATAAGGGATACAAGAACCCGAGGGTATAGTTATAGGCATTGAAAGGAAAGCGTGGGACGAGATCTTTGAGTTATGTATTTGTTCCTGATTTTAAAGAAAGTAGCCCTATCGAAAAGAATAAATCCGGTAAGCAATATTTTCTCTATTTATATTTACATTTTATTATACATTCTGACGAGAAAGAAGACTTTCCTCGTCTGAATCCATTTTTGGACTGAACAAAACAAATACTCACAATCTTGTTTACTTCACTTTTTTAAACGATTATTAACCGGCAAGTTTTTAATCATTTCAACAAACTTACTTTTTTTCTCACTCATTACATTAAACGCCGCACCCTTCCAAATGATCCACTTCGCAGCGTAGTCGCCGGCACTAGAAAATCGCCTGTTTCAGCCATTCCGTGGATCCACAGAGTAGCGCAGCAGAGTGGCGCGTCTGGTTTCGCCCTAAGTGGCTGTGATGATGTTTTGCCTTGTAGGAATATCTGCTCTGTAGAGGACCTCAGGGTAGTGTCCAAGGACACTAACCTGAGGTACTCCAGTTTTAATTGGATATAACCTAGTGCACTGATCCTTTACTTTTACAAGAAAATTGCAGTCGTAAAGATAGAACTTCATGATTGGAAAATAGTTGAAAGAAAGGTATTTTTTGTGCAGCAGGAGAATGTGCCAGACTCTATCAAAATCCTGCGAGACATCCAAAAAAGTTACAGAACAGCAATTCTTCTCTTCTAAGTGTTTGTTTATGGAATTGGAGATTCGGTGAATTTGCTCAGTGGTAGCGTGTTGCTGTCTAAATCCAAACTGGTGGAGGTCTGGCTATTAAATAACGAGACTGCGCGCGCAGAAGGCGCCCTAGAGGGGAAGAGTGGGAAACGGATGCAGCATTGGATAGCTGGAAGTGTCTTGTCTACTCCTCCAGTACGAAAACACATTTTGGTCGCTGTAGTAGCATTTTTTCTGTAGAGGTTAGAAAAGAACGTGTTTTTTTCTCGTGCCGATAACAATGTGTGACGAAAAACATGAGCAACGGATTAATGTGAAACTATCTCGTGCGCGTGTATAAACGGCTTTTTGAAGGCCGAGAGAGCGCCGAAGATGACCAACGTCCAGGTCGACCTGTCTGTTTCAACTCCGCAAACAGTGACCAAAATAAATGAAATTGTGCGCGGAGATCGTCGTATGAGCATTCGGATGATTGCTGAGACTGTAAACGCCGATAAAGACCCTGTCAGTAAAATTTTACATAACGAATTGAACATGAAGAAAGTCTGTGCGAAGTTGGCTCCAAAAAATTTGACCCCTGATCAAAAGCTCGTCCGTCAACAGATCGCTGTCTGTGAAGCGTTATCTAGCCGCTAGAGGCATTCCAGTGCTCGAACACCCGCCGTACTCGCCTGATATAGCACCCTGTGACTTTTCCTCTTTCCGAAGATTAAGTCTGCCTTAAAAGAAATCCGGTTCGAGTCGATGGAAGAGGTGAAGCGAAAAACGGCGAAGCTCCTAAAAGCTCTAACAAAAGAAGACTTCCAGCATTGCTCTGACCAATGGAAAAAACGAATGGAACGGTGTGTGGCGAGAAAAGGGGAATATATTGAAGGAGAACATTCGATTGTAGAATAATTTTTAAAATAAAACTCTTTTCCATAAGCAGTCTCGTTATTTTTAATAGCCAGACCTCGTAGCTCTTAATTTTGAAGCATTCTAATATACCACTGTTTCAATTATTGTGCAACACATTATTCTAAGTATTATTGTTAATATATTTTAAGAATGTTAAGAATATTATATTTATAATGGAAATGCCTACAAAATCAAGGCCAAATAAGTTATCTGTCAAATCGGCTGTTACAAAGCGTCAATGGGTAAAAACATCACAAGTTAAGAATTTCTTATTTATAATATTTTTTGAAAACGATTTCCGCATGTCCTCAATATAAAATGTAATTTTCATTACAATCAATTTTAATTTCTTCTTCTTCCTAGTTCTTCTTGGTGTGCCTATCCGTGACGAATATTGGCGATCATCATGGGAATATTTATCTTATCACAGCGCGGAAAGCTGCACAGATATTGTGTTGAACCAGGTTCTGAGGTTATTTAACCATAATGGAGTTGCGATTTAATCCTATGCAAATAGAATATTTAACATTTTGAGAAATCAAACACAAGTTCATAATGTTTTATATAGTTCTCAATCTTCCTGTCTTCTTATTCTTGTTCTTTTCAATGTTTAAGCATTTCTTGCCTGTTTCTTTTCAGGGGCCGTCCTTTACTTCTACTTTCTGCCATTTTGTAATTTAGTATGTTTTTATTTTGTCTTTCAACTAACTCAAAAAAAACAACATTAAAATTAACAACAAAAACAAAAGTGATAACAAACAAATTGAATGAAATTATAACATTAGCAGAAGAACACCAAGGTTTTAGGTCGGGAAGGTCATGCATTGACGCTATATTTATAATGAGGCAAGTTAAAGAGAAATCGTTGGAATACAACAAACCGGCATATTTATGCTTCGTGGACCTTAAGAAAGCATTTGACAGGGTCACATTAAAGTACGTTATCCACTTGTTATACTCGAGAGAGGTACCTCTGGGAATAATTAAAACGATAGAAAACATCTACCAGAATACCACAATCAAAGTAAAAGTGGAAGATGAACTAACTGACCCAATTGAAGCCGGCAATGAGATAAGACAGGGGGATTCCTTGAGTCCTTTATTGTTCAACCTGATCATGGACGAAATAATAAAAAAAGTAAGAACTAAAAAAGGATACCAAATGGGAGAAAAACAACTTAAAATAATCTGCTATGCGGACAATGCAATACTAATCTCTCAAAGTGAAGATGATTTACAACGTATACTGCACCAATTCAACATAATCGCCAGAAAATTTAACATGTTAATTTTCTCAAAAAAGACAAAATGCATGGTTATAACAGCAGATCCTATAAGATGTAAATTGGAGCTGGAAGGTCAGATAATAGAACAAGTGATGGAGTTTAAATACCTAGGCATCACACCATCTAGCTACGGAAGGCTCGAAACAGAAGTAGAAGATCAAGTGAATAGAGCAAACAAAGCCGCAGGTTGCCTGAATGACACAATATGGAGAAATAAAAATATCGGAAAAGAAATGAAAGGCAGAATTTATAAAACAGTCATCAGACCAATAATGACATAAGCGACAGAAACACGACCCGACACAGAGAGGACAAAGAGATTGCTCGAAACAGCGGAGATGAAAACCCTTCGAAAAATCGATGGTAAGACTCTATGGGACAGAGCTAGAAGTACAGATATACGACGGAGATGCAAGGTGGATAACATTAATAACTGGGTAAGAAACAGAAGAATAGAATGGAATGACCACATAAGCCGAATGACAACAAATAGGGTAGTCAGGACAGCGAGAGACGATTCCCCAATAGGAAGACGATCAGCGGGAAGACCACGAAAACGATGGAACGACAACTTACTAGAGACACATTGAAAAAACAGACAGTCATGTCTATACAAAAATTAGAAGAAGAACTAACTCAAAAAGGAATTTCATAGTCTTGCCTACTGTTTTCCTAATATGCTTCATTTCTATTGCATTTTATCTTTGTTTCCTGTTTCTCATTAAGTATTAACTAGCTAGTTTTCACTAACTTGTGTTATAATTATTGGTATAGTTATAGTATTGTGAATTATCTTTTATACTTCTACTTCAATTTACTTGTCTCTTAGTCTTGTTTTGTTTGGTGAATAAGATATTTTAGTTGCTTTGTTTCCCCTGTTTGCTATTTCGATGTCAACAAAATAGCTATTTGACAATAACTTTTAATTTGAAATTATTGTGTTTTTTCACAGATATATTTCAAACATTTGATGTGTTTAAAAAATAGCTTCCGATGTTTTCCATCATATTTTCGCAATTGAAATAGAAACCAAACAGTTTTTTATCAAAAAATAGTTGTTATTCCCTTGAGATATACACATTCGAGTACAAAATACGCATATAAAAACTATCGTATCTGCAATGCTCCCTGATTCCATTAAGGTAGATTGCTACCTCCAGGCAATTTTACCAATAATTAATAAACGTCCGTTATTTCTTCAGAGCTCAGTCGTACCACAACTAGCAACCGAACTTTAGTAACTAAAACACAAATTGGAAAAGTTACCCAACTATAACATCAGGTGTCGAAACATTTTCAATTTCGACCTCTTTCCTCTAATAACTGGATTTATTTCCCGGCTGTATTTTGCGGAAAGTTTAGGCACGGAACCAAATTACTTTGAGCTGATACTAGGCCGGTTAAATCAACGTTGATTTCGTGATTATTGGATTTATATGTGGCCAAAAAGTTTCATTTAAACACTTGAATCTATATACGACTTTCTATATTAATGAACTTTTTACAATGTGAGTATCTGGATTGGAAACTTTGAGATAAACATGTTTAATAAACTTTAGAAATTATTCATTTTGATGACAATGAGTCCACCTTGTTTCGTGATCACCTTCACAAAATACGAAGATTGGTCAGTAAATGTAATGATACTTTTTTCGTTTTGCTTACTCCTGATAAAGTAGTTTTATCGATGAAAGTATGAGTCCATTCCAAGTGCGCTTGTTTATATCAAGTATCGCCTTGTGACTGCTTCGTAGGAGATGTCGAATGCTCCCTCTATATTGATAAATCCATCCAACATTACCTCTTGTTTTTCTAGAATGTACTTTATACTCTGTACAAGATGGTGTTGTGCCGTTTTTGTGGAGACTCCTGCTCGATATGCATAGTGTCTCTCAACCAATACACCCTGCCTAATATGTGCAGTCTTCATCATTAATGATATCATACTCATCGGCTGTAGGACACGTTTTTCCTGTACGATTTTCACAGGTTTGCCTTATTAGCATTCATGCTTTTGGTATGTACCACAGTCCAAAGCTAGCCCATTTTATTTTGTTCTGGTTTACCACTTCTTTTGCCACAAGCCACTTTTCGCTAAAACCATAAGACATGGTTTCCAGTCCAGACTGCCATGTGTCTAGTAATATTAGTTTTGTTTACCTCAGAAAAGAGGATCTTAAAAGTTCTTCAAGGTGTGTTTACCATTCTGAATATATTCACCTGACTCTTTTTAGATCGATGAAATACTTAACTAAGGATTCTTTGAGAGAATCGCTCACCTAATTTTTTGGCGAAATTATATTTTCGTCTAACTTCTGTCCTTTGACTGTCTTTTGTCCTCAAGGTTATCATTCTACCAGGGCACTTTCCTATTGTTGTTGAACAATGTTGAACACCCTCTTGCAATTATTCGGTGGCCATGGCTAGGTCCAGTGTATGCCTTATTGTCCCTTTTGCCCTGCCCAAACAATATTCCAGGTCTGCTTGATAAGCTTCCCAGTTTGTTTTACGATGGTTACGATACGTTTCCTTGATAAGTTTGATCCTTGATTTCCTTGATCCTTGATTGCCTTTCATTTCAAAACATATGTGACAGGCAGGTTTCAGAAAAGGGTTTAGTGCCATAGATCATCTCCTCACTATAAAAATATTGATAGAGAAGGCAAACGAATATAACCTAGATTTATGTTTAGCCTTTGTAGACTATGAAAAAGCGTTACTTATGTCGATAGTGTCGAGGTATGGGCGATAGAAAAAGCTCTAAATAACATCAGAATAGACTCCAGGTACAGGCAACTCTTACGAGGGCATTCTACCCTTGGCTAATTCTACCGTATTAAATGCCAAGATTGGAGCGAAGAGTGGCACTTCACGCGCCGTTGGCTCGCGGCTTAACACTGTTTGTGCAGTGTCAGGGGAAAACTTTGCCTACAACTTTTAGTTCTGTGCATTACACAACAGTATTCGACTTTTGAAATTATTGGAAAATTTCTGAAAATAGAATGAGCTAGATACTTTGAATAGAAATCATTGGTAACATTCATTACTACCATCTTGTGACCTATCAGCAATAATGTTGATGGTATTGACAGGTTTGTATTCGTCCTGAAAGAAAGATATCACGACTGGCCTAAGATTAAATTACTTTTAGCGACTTGGGGTTCCATTTTCGTATTCAATCGAATTATTTATAGAGGTGTGGCCGAGAGGAACATTTTAGTTGATTAATAGTCTCTTACATTATTTATAATCGCGAGAGGTTTCATTAAAACACTTGCTCTCGCTCGAAATAACCCTACACTTTGGAAATTCTCTCATTAAAACTATGTCGCGCGCCTGAGCCTGAGTTTGATTATTTAAAGGTGAATATATTACGTTGCTCTTTGATATTCTATGAAAATTGATTATTTTGGTAATGATTTCGAATAAGGTACCTGAGCAATGACGCCGGCATAGTTTTCTGTGTCAAGCGTATAGTTCTGCGAATTCCTATTCATTAACGTATGTTTAGGGAAGATGCTTTTCTTTAATGAGTCTGCCTGTAGCCTTGCTTTTGTCTCTTCGATAGTGCTATAAACTTAATTTTGTGTACTCTGTACTCATCTTAGACTTCCTCGATAGGCGACAGATTTTTCTTAGTTTTCTAATTTCTCAATTGAAGCTGTTTCCCTTGCTAAACAGTTGGTAATACCTAATTAATCTATACAGGGTGGGGCATTAGTGTGACAAAATCCAATTACTCGTTTGTCGTAAGAGATACAAAAAAGTTATCTAGGTAAAAGTTAGGGCACGGATAGGACTATAATTTAAAAATATTTTCAGATATACAGGGTCACCCGTATTGACAGGGTGACACAAACTTATGTTTTTTTAAATGGAACACCCTGTATATTTTTACATTTTTGGATTCTCCTCGATGTCTTCTTTCACAAAATATAGGTTTTGTAATATTATACGAGGTAGTTTAAAAAATAATTACGTTTTATTGTTAATTTCGTAGCAATATTCACACCCTGTAGAATTGTAGTGATTTGACATTAAAGTTTCTATTTATGGTCAAACGGTTTTTAATATAGTCTACTATTGTTATACATTAATAATATAGCAAAAAGTTTAATATTAATATACAGGGTTGGTCAAAACTCGGAATGAGTATTTTCTGAGTTTTCTTAAATGGAACACCCTGTATTTTGATATTCTAATGAAGTGATATTTTGTGGTACTTTTTTATTTCTTAAGCATTCCCTATACTTAAATGCTTTAATTTTTTAGTTATTCCTGATTCTTTAACCCAAACATTAATTGCAACAAAAATTACGTGAAATTTTATTAGGTGGCTGTGCAAACAATATTCAATCAAAAATATTTTTTCAAAAAAAAAGTAGATATTAATCTAGACTAATCCTTAATTTATTAATATTAGATGAGATATCCTAACACCTACGTAGTTAAGATTGTTGGTGCGTAAAATATGAATAAAAACATATAAGATCCTACATAGTTGGCTATGACAATTTTGCTAAAACATTTGACATTATACTATTTTTATGGTTCCAGTTGCTTTGTTGCCATTATTAATATAAATTTTTTAATAAGTAACTGATAAGTAACTGATTAAAATGGTTTTTGTGCTAGGAGAGTATAAAAAATGTGCAGAATTTTTCATCAGCAATTCCCTGATAAACGAAAACCAAGAAGAGAAACTTTTGAAAGTATACTAAAACGGTTTCAACGGACTGGATACTTAAATTACGAGAAACCGGATCGAAAAAAAACTATTGTAAATGAATAAAATGAATTAAATGTAATCCTTAGTGTAACTGAGGATGCGCATATTAGGAAGAACGTTCTTATAATCTAACTATCTAGACCTAGACTGTTGAAATCGTTTTAGTGTACTTTCAAAAGTTTCTCTTGTTGGTTTTCGTCTATTAGGGAATTGCTGATGAAAAATTCTTATTGCTAGTAGCACATTTTTGTTATACTCTCCTGGCACAAAAACCATTTTGATCAATTACTTATCAGTTACTCATTAGAAAAATTCATATTAGTAATGATAACAAAGCAACTTGAACTATAATAATAGTATAATGTCAAATGTTTTAGCTATTTATTGTCATAGCCAACTAGGTAGAATCTTGTATGTTTTTATTAATATTTTACTCACCAACAATCTTAACTACGTAGGTATTTGAATATCTCATCCAAAATTAATAAATCAGTAATAAAGGATCAGTCTAGAATAATATTTTTTTTTTGGAAAAATTATTTTTGATTGAATATTTGCACAGCCACCTAATAAAATTTCACGTAATTTTTGTTGCAATTAATGATTGGAATAAAAAATCACGAATAACTTAAAAATTAAAGCACTTAGGTATAGGGATGCTTAAGAAATAAAAAAGTATGTACCATAAAATATCATCTTTTCGCTATATTATTAATGTTTAACAATAGTAGACTATATTAAAAAGCGTTTGACCATTAATAGAAACTTTGATGTCAAATCACTACAATTCTACAGGGTGTGAATGTTACTACGAAATTAACAATAAAAAGTAATTATCTTTTAAACTACCTCGTATAACATTACAAAACAATATATTTTAAATGAAAGAAGTGAAAGAAGTATATTAAAGTGTGTAAATGTTTTTTAATTTCCTTAGCTAAGCGCTTTCGACATAAAAGTCATCTTCAGAGCTAATGGTCAATATATAAAAAGTACCGATGTATGTATCGTCCCAGTGGTTGTTTTCGTTGTTTTACCATAAAAAAACTAAAAATTAAAACTAGCTTTCATCAGCCGGAGTTGTACGGTGGACCTGAATTACAAATTTCTTAATGAGATGCAAGAAAATACATTCCTAAGTAGCCGGTACTTTTTATATATTGACCATTAGCTCTGAAGATGACTTTTATGTCGAAAGCGCTTAGCTAAGGAAATTAAAAAACATTTACACACTTTAATATACTTCTTTCACTTCTTTCATTCATTTCAAGTGTGTACAAAACCTATCAGTCTTTCAACAATATATTTTAAGAAAGAAGACATCGAGGAGAATTCAGAAATGTAAAAATATACTGGGTTTTCCATTTAAAAAGACATAAGTTTGTGTCACCCTGTCAATACGGGTGACCCTGTATATCTGAAGATATTTCTAAATTATGGTCCTATCTGCGCCCCAAATTTTATGTTAATAACTTTTTTTCGTATTTCTTACGACAAACGAGTAATTGGACTTTGTCACACTAATACCCCACCCTATATTATACAATTCAAAGAAAGGCATTACAAACTGCAAGACATTGTCTTTCTCGTCTTAGTTCTTATTTGTTTTGGAGGTACGCCATCATCGTAGTTTCATACATCTTTTCAAATTGTCTTCCTGGCCCTTGCCTGCCGACTTACCGCCTCTGCCGCAAAAAGCACCGTTATCTTCCTACTACTCCGGTCTTATTCCAATCTTTGGTGAATGCAATTCTACTACTACTTATACTATCGGTTTACAGCGTTCTCCGACTCCTTCAGACTCCTAACCGCCATTCTTCTCTGTTTAACCATAGACCTGAATGGATTTCTCTTTCCTCTAGTTCTTTTTCAATTCCCTCCCTCCAGCTTCTTCTCGGCGTTTCTCTTTTCCTTCTCCATTGGATGTCCACGCCAAAATCTGTTTAGGGATCCTGTCATCTGGCATTCTCTGTACATGGCCGTACCATATTGGTTGTTTTCTTTTTATGTCATCAATTATTGTATGCGCGACCCCCATCATTTCTCGTATTCTCTCATTTGGTATCCGATCTCTTCTTGATTTGCCTGCTAAATGCAATTTTCAAAACCATTATTTCAAGCTAGGTAGTTTTTTGCCAATATGTATATACCAAAATTTTCAAATGTTGCCTATTTCCCATCTGCAATTGAAGAAGATGTAACACATAACCTGCCTTTGAAGCACATCCCTTAAATGCTCCAATGTGTTCAGATCTGGAGATTGTACTGGCCAAGTAGAACATCAATACTTACCCCATTTACAAAACTCTTCATACATTAGCAATTAGAAGAAAACGATGAGAGCGGTGCCAGATAGACAGAGTTTGACACAGAGGAAGAAGCCTATGTTCAGCAGTGAACTTTTGAGGCTAGATAATAAGAAGAAATCTTTAACCAACAGTTGCTGCAAGAAATGCAATGCAACTAATCAGTCAGGACTTCATGGGTTGCTTTTAGGTGTGCAATTGGTCCATGCTCTCACAAAAATGTCTCGTTTTGGCACTGAATCTGCAGAGTCAATTAAAGAAGCTATTAATAAAACAGCCAAAAAATACAATCAATAACAAACAGTACGTTTGGCGTCAATTTACGCAGGAACTAATACAACGGAGCCCTAACCTATTTGTTCCAAAAATTTAAATCCACATTCAAAGGAATCGGGAAATAAGGTAAACAATTATTATAACTGTCTTTAATAATTATTAGTTTTTTAAGATTGAGTTTTGTTGTATTGTTAAATAAATTGTTTAGAACATTATTATTTCTTCATAAGATAGTTTGACTTTCTTCGAGTAATTTTTTCCCTAAATTACACTCGCACATCAAAATAATCAGCTAATTTAGCTTTCAATTGTCGTGCCTTTTAAAAACTACTCTTGTTTATTTTCACATTTTGGCGAAAGAGCCTTCCTTCTTCGGAGTCGGGCTCTTTCGCCAAAATATGAAAATGAACTCTATACTAAATTTACATTCAAGATGCAGTAGAAATAAACAAACAAAGACACGTTAAATGCTACTAGGAGCACTCCCGAATCATAATTTACAATGTATGAACTTTGAAAATCATGATTTGGGATTTACAATGTATTTACTGTTATCATCTGCTTTCTATTACTTTTATTTTAATTGAGTATTTATTTAATTAATTATTGAATTGACGCAAATCATACATAAACAATTAATAAAAAATCTCAGGGTGCCTTTTTGTCATAAAAATTAACTAAAACTATCTTAGGTTATACTTATCCTTTCTCGTGGCTTCACTCTTAGTTGATCCTTATCGGGATAAAATAGGAAAAGGAAATAAATAGAAAAATCATAAATAAGCACATACAAATACCTTTATCATCAAAAGCAATGTTCTGAAAATCTATCAATTAAATACTGTGGGCATAATTGTCCAAATGAAACTTTTACCATATAATTAATCTAATTTAAACAAATATTTATCGATTTGTTCCTGATACCATTTATAAAATAAACTAAATAAACAAATTTAGGTATTTGCAAAACTACTTATACTTCCTATTAAATTATTGAAATGTTGGAATCTTAATTCATATGCTTTTACGCAAATATTTTAACTTCCGATTATAAAAAACATCTATCACATAAGTTATTGACTGACCTTTTTGATTCACACACAATGATGTCTCCTCTTGACCCAAACAGCTCCTCCTTGTTGATTATGTTAGGCTACCAATCAAAGCCCTCTCCGTTCTCAGCATCAATCCAGCAGCATACCAGCAACTATTTCTCCAAAACACAAGCCAGGCCGCTTTTGACCAGTACTCGTTCAATAAACTCCAAAACTCTCTCCTCTCTTTCTCTCAATAATAATCTCCTGAGACCAAGTATCTTTTTTACTTGGTGTCACCAATAATTTTAATAACGATAAATCTTGTAACTTGCTTTTTTGGACTTTACAGAATCAAAGAGGTATTTCTTCTCGATTTGATTTGTCTCTCGTTCCACTTTTCAGCTACTCTCCACTAACAAACAAAACCACTAGTACTTGCTTCTGAACTCTACGCGAAAACTTTCGACTGCCCTTCTCGGATGCCCGCAACACAATCCTCTTTCCTTTCCAAACTGTCTGAACATTCCAAACCTCTCTTTCCCCCTTCCAAATTGCCAAGCCAATCAGAAACATTTCTCTTTTCCATTCGAAAAACCCAACCATTCTTTCAAACAATACTTCTACTCAAACTAATCACTTTTCGGAAATTATACAAAAATTCTTATGTTTAAACAAACAGACTTAAAATTACAAATCTCTCTACCTTTATTTTTCTAAAAACTAATATTTACAACTACCTGTGGATTTTACCTTCTCGTAACAAACAATCCTTTTAAATTATAATCCGAAATAAATTGTCATTTCACTTCACTGTATTTACAAATGTCTTTAAGTCTTCAGGGAAAAACTCATTAAGGAGAAACCCACTGCGTAAAAGATACCTTCTACTAAATAGTTACAAATCAATATACAGGGTGTATCAAATTTATGTGCCCGCGTTATAATTAAAAATTTAAATTTTTACTCTATCTTTGATTGATAAAGTGATACATAATAATACATTGTAAATTATGATTCGGGAGTGCTCCTAGTAGCATTTACCGTGTCTTAGTTTGTTTATTTCGACTGCATCTTGATTGTAAATTTAGATTAGTAGTTTTTAGGCAATACGCTTTCAAGGAAAATTATCGATAATTTTGATGCACTTGTGTGATTTTTCCCGATAATTTTTGATAATTTCCCGTCGTCAAGTATTTTACGTCAGATGCCTTTCGTTGCTAGGCAAAAATACATTCAGTGACATCAATGACAATTAATGTTTACAACTTTCCACAGAGAACAACAAGAAACAGGTTTAGCAAATATTCAGGAGAAGGTATCAATAAAATATTAGATAAAATGATTTAAAAAGACAGTTTTATTCATGAAATAACCTTACCGAATTACTCTCGAGCTCGAATTGTCGATTTGTTTTGCCCTCGTGACACTTATTTGTCAAAGTGTCACTCGGGATACAAATTGATAATTTTAGAGCTCTCGTGTAATTACTACCGAAAACATGCTTATCACTTCGTAAAGTTTATAACTTATTACAAGATACAATTTATTTTTAATATTTTTTTAGGCGTTTTATTTCAAAAATTGAAGAAAAAGATCTTCTGTGTAAGAGGTATATTTATTTGAAAACCCCAATAAAGGGCCACATTAAAACAGAACGTTTTCGCTCTAAAGAGAGCATCATTAGTGTTCTGAGCAAGCTCTACATGCTAAGCCACCAAAAATACATGGGTTAAAATCCTTAAAAATGCCGACTAAAAGCCTTACATTGGCGTGTTATATATTAAACCCTGGCGATGGGTTAAATTTACCTCAAAGCATCATATGAGTATATTACGAACATGTAAGTGGTTGATTGATTTCTCTGTCTTCACAAAGAGAAAGGTGAAAGACAACTGGTTGGCTTTGGCAGTTGGCTTTCACCTTTCTCTTTTTGAAAACAGAGAAATCAACTCAACCGCCCACATGCTCGTGGTATAGTCATATGATGCTTTGAGGTATGTCTATCTTTTTAAATTTCACCCATCGCCAGGGTTTAATATATAACACGCCAATGTAAGGCATTTAGTCGACATTTTAAGGGTTTTAACCCATGTATTTTTGGTGGCTAAGCATGTTGTAGAGCTTGCTTAGAACACTGATGGTGCTCTCTTTAGAGCGAAAACCTTCTGTTTTTTAATGTGGCCATTTATTGGGGTCTTCAAATAAATATACCTCTTACACAGAAGATATTTTTCTTCAATTTTTGTAATTAATGGTATACAGCCAGCTACAGGAAATTTTTCCTTATGGGTTTTATTTCAGACCTTTTTTTAATGTTCATATTTTTGGGGAAATTTTGAAGCTTTCTTTATATTATTTTGTTTATTTTATGTATTTTATTTATTTAACTTAACCAAAGAAACTTGAAAATATATTAATATTTAAACAATTTTTTAAAAATAAACTTTATATATGAAGACAAATGACAAATAAATCCACAGGAAATGAAAAGAAAGGTGTGTTATGTTTAGAAGCTTGTTGAACCTGTGCATATTACTACAAATGCATATTGTACAAGTATTATTAAAAACAGTAATATAAAGAGACAAATGTATTCCTCTTAGTGGGAATGAACAGTAGGTTCAAATATTTGTCTTCTTTTGATGTAATTGCAGAGAAAGAAAGAGCTATTCATCCCCAATTTCATTTGCTCGGCGGTTTTTCTATTCAAATAAAAATCGTACATCATTTCCGGACACGACACAATTAATAACTTTGTTAAATATTGGACGTGGTCTGCAGAATTCAGAACACCAATCCAGTTCTCTTGTTCGGCAAAAATTAAAAATCTAAATAAAACATAACGAGCGTTCCTTTGTTTTTATTATGACGTAGATCTCGAGCGGCCATTGTTTTTGGATTTATTGCTACAACTCTCCGACAAAAAATGCCTTTATAGCTAGATTTTTTGTTCGGAAAATTGATATTGTTTTCTCGACAACAAATTATTCCTCGTTCGTAAATATTTACTTTACGAAATGGTTGGTGGTTACACAAAGGCGACGCTGGAATAACAATTTCGAAATGTTTACAACAGAAAATGGTGGTGGTTTTTTTTAAATGCGGCATTAACTCACCTTTTTTTTTAATAAAAACACCATTTGAAAAGTGCTTTTATTTTCGTTTTTATTAAATGAAAACAGCGTCGAAATAAGTGTTTAAAGCCGGTATTTGTAGGTATTTATAGGAATGCAAAGCCAAAAACCGAAAATTGCGGTACACATTTTATTTAAAATAACAGAGAATTGTTAAACTTGTGTTTATATTTTTGGTAAAGCATGAGGTATGAACAATAATTAGCAAATACGAGTAGTTAATCATGTGATTTTTACAATAATTGGGGACAGAAATCGAAAAAACGTTTTATTTTTATCATCACGCAATTTCCTTATTATTTTACTCACTGTGTTTGAAACTTATTGGATAGCATAGATGACTCAACTAAGAATCACAAAAGTCTTTTATCTTAAGTTTTATACATAGGCCTACTCTGGCTGTTTTGTTCATTTCCCATTAGAAATTGGGTTGTGAAGATCTGTTGCATCATTTGTGTCACCACCTCTGTTGTCTTTGCCGCGTTTATTATTGCCGTCCATGTTTGTCGCTCCTGTACCACTAATTCCCATTGTCTCACTCCTATTTTCTCCAGATCTTCTTTGACTGCATCTCTCCACCTTTTTCTAGGCCGTCCTACAGACCTTATTTCATCTGGCCTTTCCTAGAACTTAAACATATTGTTAAGGCGATTGTCGCTAGTGCGTATCACATGCTAGTCACGTTTTAGTTAAATTACCCAATTTAATTTGGTAAGTAAACACTTTTCCACTTGTTTCTCACTTTTACTTTATTCTTTATTTCTTCGTGGTTCCAAATCTCATTGTTACTGTATTCTAGAGTTCAATATTTGACGGGTGTAACAAGTAAATTTCTTCTAAAATTAAGACCCGTACTCCTCGCTGCTCCAGAATATTCTTTGGACTTCAGACTTCATCATAAGAAAGTTGACTACACAGAAGATCAATGTTCAGTGGATTGGTTTTACAGCTCAATCTGAGGTAATGTAAGATCCCTTCTTTTGTAAACCGATTTAAGTCAAGTTCTTAAGAGAACTATTAATCGAACAAGATACCAAATATAGTTACTTAACGAAGTCTTAGATAAGGAGAGTTTGCTATCCATTTTCCAAAATCATCTTCAACCTTATTCTTTAAATTTTATAACGTTCATATATCTTTTGAAAAATCCTCAGAAAAATTTGACGTAAAATACGGCTAAATAAAATATAAAATTAGATCTAACGAGTATTATAAATGGACCATAATCATTTAAAATGTTTACCACAAGAAAGTAGTTTAGAGTTTTTTAAGTAGTATTTTTATAGAAAGGAATTTAAACTAGGATCAAGAATTAAAGTCAGTTAATCATGACAAAGTAGCTGGCTACTTATATTGAAATTATTAATTAAAATTGTATTATAAAGAATCTCTGGAACTGTCGTATTATTTATTATCTTAATTGCTAAGGTCTATTATCTATAAAAGTTTCAATTAACTCAAGTGGAAGCCGGGACAAATTAAAAAGGGTATTTGACAAATACAATTAGGAGAGAGAAGTCGTGAGAAAAGAGACTCACAAGGACTTACAATAAAAGCTGACGTTAACCAAGAACACCGTTTTAGTATATTATGTCTTGGATAAAAAATATTTTTTGTTGGGATTTTTTGCCCAGGTGGTCGTTAGTAGTATCTAGTATTAATTCATCACTTTACGTATGAATTCATCGGTTGTTATTGGAAAGCTGAAACATTTGATGGTCCTCAAATCTTCTTCTTGTTCTTCTTCTTTTTCTTCTTTTTATATAGACATGACTCCGTCTATTCATTCAATGCGACTCCAATAAGTTGTCGTTCTATCATTTTCTTGGTCTTCCCACTCATCGTCTTCCTATTGGGAAACCGTCCCTCGCCGTCCTTACTACTATATTTGTTGTCATTCAGCTCATGTGGTAGTTCCATTCTACTCTTCTGTTTTTTACCATTTTATCATTTTTAGCAAATGAACATATGACAATATGACAATATACCGATACCGAAACTATCAGTGACATGAAATCTGCAGCAATATTAGGAAACAAAATAACAGATTTGTTTGCAGTCAACACAGGTCTACGACAAGGATGTTGCATACCACCGAGTCTGTTTAAGATTTATGTCGCCAAAGCCCTTACAATATGGAAAAGAAAATGCAGTGGAATGGGCATCCAAATCGACGACAACACCTGCCTGTACACCCTTCAGTTTGCAGACGATCAGATAATATGTGCAAACGGTAAAGAAAATTTGGAATATATGACTCGCAAATTGAAGGAAGAATACGAAAAATGGGGACTGCAGATGAATGTAGAAAAAACACAATTATTATGCCTAGATGAGGATTCAACTGATATGATATTGGACAATAATCAACTAGCTGTGATAAATATAAGTATTTGGGAATTTATTTCAACAAGGAATGTACTGACGATGCAGAAATAAAGAGCAGAATAAATAAAGCAAGAACGATAATTAAATCATTGAACGGAGTTTTGTGGAGTACCGAGATAGGGAAACAAAGAAAAATGAGAATATACAACACCATGATTAAGAGCACATTGGTATACGGATCCGAAACATGGAGAATAAAGGAACACCAAAAAAGAAAAATAGAAGCTACTGAGTTGGACGCCCTAAGAAGAGCAAGTAGAACATCGAGATTGGATCGGGTTAGAAATGAGGAAGTAAAGCGAAGAATGAATTTACAGGAAACGGTTGTAGAATGCATTGAGAAGAAACAATTAGCGTGGTACAGACATGTTCAGAGAATGGGGGAGGAAAGACTGCCAAAGAAAATTATGAAATGGATACCTACGGAAAACAGGAAAAGAGGAAGGCCAAGAACGACATGGATACAAGGAGTAAGACGATCAATGAGTGTACGAGGATTAGAAGATGAAAACTGCAATGATAGAAGATATTGGCAACAAGGCATCGGACAACGTCGGAGGACGTTTTGAACCCGAATTTATATATATGTTTTTTACCCAGTTATTAATGTTGTCTATCTTGCATCTCCGTCATATATCTGCACTTCTAACTTTATCCCAGTGTCTTACCATCGATTTTTCGAAGGGTTTTCATCTCTGCTGTTTCTAGCATTCTTTTTGTCATTTCTTTATCAGGTCGATGTTATTATTGGTCTGATGACTGTTTTGTAAATTCTACCTTTCACTTCTTTTCCGATATTTTTATTTCTCCATATTGTTTCATTTGGGAATCCTGCGGCTCTATTTGCTACATTCGCTTGATCTTCCACTTCTGTTTCGAGCTTTCCGTAGCTAGATAGTGTGATGTCTAGATATTTAAACTCCATGACTTGTTCTATTATCTGACCCTCCAGCCATCTTATTGGATTTGCTGTTATAACCAAGCATTTGGTCTTTTTTTTGGGAAATTAATATGTTAAATTTTCTAGCGATTGTACTAAATTGGTGCAGCATACGTTGCAAATCATCTTCACTTTGAGAGAATAGTATTACGTCATCTGCATAGCATATTGTTTTTCTCCCATTTGGTATCCATTTTTTGTTCTTACTTTTTTTATTATTTTATCCATGATCAGGTTGAACGACAGAGGACTCAGGGATTCTCCTTGTCTTATCCCATTGCCAGCTTTAATTGGGTCAGTTAGAAGTTGAAATCGAATCTCCAAAAATATTTAATTGGGTTTTGAGTTCCTACTTTCTCCGGCACCAACGTGGCTGTTGGGCTGCTTAATAGACAAGCTAAAGAATCTAAAATAGAAGCATTAACAACAAAACACAATAATTTAAAAATTAACATCTAAATAACAGTTGTTTAATTTATATAAACGTCTATCAAATCAACTCATATTAAGAAAACTCTTCGTTAAAAAAATATCAATGATTGATGGACTAAAGAAAACCTTTTAATACAATTTCCTACTAGCAAAAAGCATAAGCTTGGTTTTAAATAAAACACAAATCCATTTGATTTGACATTTGACGATTTGATCGCAAACACAGAACTGAACTAATAAGCTGTCTTTATTAATATTAGACGACGGAATATTTCGAATGCAACTGCACCTGGCACTCGTTGTTTATTTAAATCGGAATGACGAATGCGGTGATTATTATTTATTATTATTTTAATACAAAGGGAGTATAATTTATGCGACGAATAAAGGGTTACGGTTTATTTAAAAGATTTTAACACCTGTTCACAGTTTTTGGTAAATTGCTTTTACATTGTAACTCTTATAATTCACCAGGGCAAAAAAGACCCTGTTCGGGACTGTAAAAAATCCAGTTATCTATTTTTTTTTCAATTATAGGCATATATAAAAAAAAACTTATATGCTATCTGCGAAGATTTATACATTTTTTTTAATTATTAACCATTTAGTGTAAAAAATGCAATTTTTAGATTTTTGGTTTACCATTAAAAAGTTTAATATTTGAGGTAAAATTACAAAACTTTGTCGTTTAAAATATAAAATAAGCTTTAAAGTAGCGGTTGCTAAAAGTTGTAAAATTAATTTTTTGCTTCGAAAACTCCAAAATAAATTAAAACCGTTAATTGCTTATACCTATTAGAAAAATTAACATAGATATTTGATATTGCGCACAAAGTTGGGTATTGTGGTCCCTAAAAAACACTTAAAATTTCAAATCGATCCATCGACTAGTTTAAAAGGTATTCTATTTTTTATCACAAAGACTTTTTTTGCAATAAATCAGAAAATAATGAAGATACCATCTATTCAGCATTTTGAATAAATGAGGGGACAAAATGTTTCCTTGTCTAACCCTTCTCTCTGCTCCGAGTTGGCACCCAAGTCTATTCAAATAGTCAACAAAACACATCATAAGTTCTTGAAATTCTCTTGAGTTTTCAATTAATGAACTCAGATTCATAATTTGCTAACGTGCACCTTTACCCTTTACAAGCCTCACTTGTTTCTGCAGTATTTTTTAATAAAGGTAACTTTTTAATCTCTTTGTGATGATGTACGGTAGATTTCATATCTAGTAGTGGCTCCTTTTTTGTGAATTTTCCCGAATTCCAAACAGCGACAAAGATAGAATAGATAATATGTAATCCTTCCTGTCGATTTATTTCTTTTTAGCGATGTAATTGCATCTTTTACTTCAGACAGCCAGACAAAAAACGTTTAACCGCTCCCTCGAATAATGATATGAACTTAAAGCTCTGAACAAACCGTCAATTTTTGGAATTCTTCTAGGTTTTGTTAAGTCTTTTAAATTAGAAGTTTAGCTAAAGCCTAGCATTAAGTCACCTTTGTTATTTTTTTCCTGGTAATATTACCCCTTATCCCGCGGTTTACTTCTGTGGTTCGTCACCCTGAACGACCCTTGGATGTGAAAAGGTTTTTTTTTACTTCCCTTTTCTTGATTGTTCGATTAGGTACGCAATAGTCTTGGTTTATGGTAGGTTTATTTAGCTGTCAATTTTAAGAAATGTTGCTGGCTAAATGGACACAGCTCCAAAATGCCATAAAAGAGGAAAAAAAGAGCAAGACAGAAGGTTCTCTAGGCTAGTCGGAGGGCCATAGTTATGTCACGGTTGAATTAAAGTCCAAGTATCATCAGTTATCCATGGCTTATGGTTTGTGAAAACCGGTTTCGTATAGTCTTTTGCAGTCTCGATTATTTTGTCTTTCAGTTATATCCAAGTCGTTTTATCTTATTTTGTACTCCTTTTTTGACCTTTGGTCTTCTATACGTAATGATATCTTCTACAGTATAGTCCATGTGGTGAGACCGCTCCCGTCTGAAATAATTTCTGATTCGGTTTATTTGTAAATTCCTATTTAAAAATGTCCCCTTTAAATAAATCTGAAGGGTGCCGGGCGGAATTTTTGGTCAGAAATTTTTTAAACAATATTTTTAAACAAATACAAAAGCTCACGTTTTTTGCTCTGGAACATATATTTTTAGGTCATTTTAAATAAGAAAGGTATCTTGTAATTTTTCTTAAAAATTGATAGTTTTCGAGTAATAGGCGATTTAAAATCTGAAAAATGCGAAAATACGCATTTTCGAGGCTTAAAAACTCATATTTAAATTAGTATTTTTGAGGTTGCCAGATACTTAAATTGAAGATTAATTATTCCGCTTCAAGATTCTGAGGAGTGATTGCGTGTAACCTTAATTTTTACCGTTGTTTTTAATTGTTAAATATGCATGTTTATCCGATTTTTTTGCCGGTGCGGCGCGCTCTATTTTAAAAATCTCCTATTTCCCTCCGAAAAATATTTTTTCTAAATTCTTTGAGATATTCTAAATAAAATAAGTTTCTTGACATTTTTCTCAAAAGTTAATAGTGTTAAAGTTATAAGCGATTTAAAGTCCGAAATTTGCCTAAAAAGCGCATTTTTGGATTTTAAATCGCTTATAACTTTAAAACTGTTAACTTCTGAGAAAAATATCAAGAAACTTATTTTATTTAGAATGTCCCAAAGAATCTACAAAAAATATTTTTCGGAGGAAAATTTGGGAGGACATACATATTTAACAATTAAAAAACAACGGTTTAAATTAAGGTTAAACGCAATCACTCTTCAGAATCTTGAAGCTGAATGTTTAAACTTCGATTTAGGTATCTGACAACCTCAAAAATACTAATCTAAATATGAGTTTTTAGGCCTCGAAAATGCGTATTTTCGCATTTTTCAGATTTTAAATCGCCTATAACTCGAAAACTATCAATTTTTGAGAAGATACCTTTCTTGTTTAGAATGACCCACAAAACTTAAAAATATATGTTCCGGAGCAAAAAAACGTGATCTTTTGTATTTGTTTAAAAAAATTGTTTAAACAATTTCTGCCCAAAAATTCCGCCCAGCACCCTTCAGATTTGTTTAACCTTTTCACTGCGGGTACCGGATATATACGTAAAATAATTTCGTGCCCGTACAACGGGAACCGGATAAATACGCGTAATAACCGCTGTTTCACATTATAAGAATTTCGACCGTGCGATGGTTAAAATCTACATAGTGGCTCGGAATCTTTCTCCCTTCACCGCTTGAAACGTTCGGCGAAGGGAGAAAGATTCCATATGATTGCTCGAGCTACTATGTAAATTTCAACCATCGTACGGTCAAAATTCTTATAATGTGAAAGAGCGCTAACCTTTTTCGGCATTCGCTGCGGCAACCCTGTGAATCAGGGCCCGGATTACGTACACTCGATACGCATCGTATCCGCCATGTTTTCCCATAAGGCGCTACAGTAAAACATGGCGGATACGATGCGTATCGAGTGTACGTAATCCGGGCCCAGATATTGTTTGCGTATTGTTTGTTGCCTATAGAAGAGACTTAGGCATATTATATCAAAATTTACAATACATTTAAAAATGTTATACTTTACTGCGGGAGCAGTACTAATCCGCACTTTTTTATACAGGTACGCACTCTGGAGGATTTAGTTGTACAATCTTAGGAGCCCCCTTCGCCGTATTTCTGTAGGATAGTGCTTATCAGGTTATTTCATTTTATTTAGCACCAAAATGATCGCAAATGAGGGCCGAAAATTGCAGAACATAATATGTACTACATCGACTGACTGCGGCAACCGGATTGATCAGCACATGCATGAAACAGCCGTACCAGAGGCCATACTACTCTTATAACTAGCCGCAGTGAAAAGGTTAAAGGGGACATTTTTGAATAGGAATCTACAAAGAAACCTAATCAGACATTTTTCCAGACGGGAGCGGTCTCACCACATGGACTAGTACAAACCAATAATATTCCCACATTAATTGTAATAGATAATGGCGCATTTTTATTGTAACATATTAATATTTAATGACTCTACGAGCTTCTTGGGAGGTCACAAATAACGACAATAACAAAATTCTGTATAATAAATAATCCACCGTCAAAGCCCTCCTACGTCTTTATACAAAACCACGATTTAACAAATGTAAACAATTTATCCAGCTTTACGTTCTATGCTAAACTCACGGCATGTCTATCTCTAAAGTAACCAAAGAAATTGTCTCTTCCTCTGATGTCGGGATCAAACACAATCCGACTGGAAAAAAAGTTCATTAATAAAACATGCAATTAATGCTATTAGGACAAACTCGCTACAGGCATTCTTCAAAGATTTTCATTAATTTACGAATGGTTTTACACGACGATGAGCAACAGGAACTGAATATCGTGGAATGAAGGTGTTAGAAGGTTGTTTTATTAGTTTAGTTTTTGTACATGCTTACAAACTAGAAATAATGTTAACAATTAATGTTTTTGTTTAAAGAACTCACGAAATTTTAGGGAGAAAATATTGTGACAAAAGTAGAAATATGTGTATTTTAATACTACGATCGGGTCTAGGACGTTTCATCGCCGCCGTTTCGATGCCGCCAGTTCGATGCCGATGCCGGCCGATTCATCGCCAGTCAATTAATCGCTATCTGATATATTTCCGAATTTCCGACAGCTACAATTATTAGTTATTTTTAGTATTAATTAGGAATTCTAGGAAATGCGAGATATGACGGCGATGAAATGGACTGGCGATGAACCGGCGGCATCAAAACGGCCGGCGATGAACCGGCGGCATCGAAACGTCCCATTCCGCTACGATCTATTATAATAATATAGTCCAGAAAGCCACTGCGCATCCGCTAGGAAAAATATTCTAATTCAGATTTTTTACACAATCTTACTCAAAAATTTGCATTTTTAACCTTTTTACCCTTTAACATAACATTTTACCCTTAAACATAACTGTTGCCCTTAAAAAGGGCAACAGTTATGTTTAAAATTTACACGTTTCTAAGATATCTCGAGATAGAAAAAAGGTATAGACATACGGTTTTCGGTATTCTATTGCTAATTTGGTCTAATTTTGTAATACAGGAAAAAAATACATACTTGTATTTAATATTTTCCAAAGAAAACTAGATTTCTAAAAAGAAAATAAATAGCGCCTCCTAGCCGGCATATTACGTAATAGGTTGTTTCCAAATTATAACTATTACATTAAGGAAAAAGAGCTGTTTTCAACAAGACCAAGTTTGCAAAAATCGATTAAGCAGAACCGGACTTACAGCGATTTTTTCATAACAAGGTTCCCACTCACCCCCACCTCTTATTTGCAGAGGTAGACTTAAACTTGTGAAATAAAATATGCACAGAATTTTATGAAAAATACGATAATCGGATTTCCTGTGCCCTTTCATTAGACAAATTTTGTAAAATTTCGATTTTTTAATTTTTGATATTCAATTACGCCCTCTAGCTGTGGACTTACAATTATGAAAATAATTTCCAGACTTTTCTCGAGGCAACTTTTGTTATAAATTTTTTTTTCCCAAAACTGTACTATAAACGGTTCCTGAGATATGGCCGAGCGTCATTCTTATTGGGACACCCGGTACATGCAACGGTTGAAAATAGTGTCGCGCCCGCTTGATTAGCAATTAAAAAACAAAGGGGTTTTCTATATTGTATTGCAAAAATCTCTTCGGGATTTCATCAATCGATGTTCATACTTTGTTCATACATCAAGGTACGCAGATTCATCTGCGTACCTTGGTAACATTGAAATTTTTGGTTTTTCACATAGTTTTTGAGGGTTAAATATGACCGATTTTGTAATTTTTAAATTTTCAATCGTTTATATCTCGAAAACTGTCACATCTAGAGAAAAGTCACTTAAGATCTTTTCTATTTGGAATGATCCAAAAAACACAAAAAAAATTGTCCGATGCAAAAATTAGTTTTAGGAAAAAACAAAAAAAAACGTTTAAAAAAATTTTTGACTTCTTTTTAATCCTGACAACATGCAAATTTGTTAAAAGGGGACCTTTTTAAGCAAGAGGGTGAAAAAAAATTGAATCAGAATATTTTTCTGCGCATCTATTTACGCATATTACATATACATGCAATGGTTGAAAATAGTGTCGCAACCGCTTGACTAGCATTAAAAAACAAAGGGGTTCTCGATATGGTATTGCAAAAAACTCTTCTGGATTTCATCAATCGATGTTTAAAGAATATCTACCTACCTTGTCAACATTGAAATTTTTAGTTTTTCACGTAGTTTTTGAGGGTTAAAAATGGCCGATTTCGCAGTTTTTTAATTTTTAATCGGTTATATGTCAAAAACTATCAACTTTAGAGAAAAGTAGTCACTAAAGACCTTTTCTGTTTGGAATGACCCAAAAAAACCTAAAAAAAATTTGTTCGATGCAAAAAAAATAATTTTAGGAAAAAAACAAAAAAAAAACGTTTAATAAATTTTTTACCCACTTTTGGACTTGGCAACATGCAAATTTGTTAAAAGGGGTCCTTTTTGAGTAAGATTGTGCAAAAAATCCGAATCGGAATATTTTTCCTAGCGGATGCGTAGTGGCTTTCGGGACTAATATTATAAGACCAAGGCCAAGATCTTTTTGGTAAATGAGATAAATCAGAAAATATTGCAAAATAAAAGTGAGAGCAAAAGGGTGGATGTCATTGTTTTGAAATTTATTCCACTGTTTAAATAAAAAAAGAGACACTAAACCCAAAAAACTATTTAAATTTACTGACATATGAAATTGTACCAAAAATTGCAAAAACCTTATAAACTATTGGCCTAGAATTTCCTCCAGATTTCATGGCAAAATGTCATGAATATATATGTCTATATATATTCTCCAACTTTTTCTATAACTTTGTCGTTTATTATTGTCACGGTTTCTTCGGAGTGCATGACTTTTGTTTTGTTTAAATTCATTTTTAGTCCTATTTTAGAAGATTTTGTGTGTAGTTCTGAAAGCATGGTTTGCAGTTCTTGTAGGTCAGTAGCTATCAGGATTATGTCATCCGCAAATCGTAGATTACTGAGGTAGCGGCCATTGATGTGTATTCCCTTATATTTCCAATTTAGATTTTTAAACACGTCCTCCAAAACTAAGGTGAACAGTTTGGGTGATAGAGTGTCTCCCTGTTTGACTCCACTGTTTAATGGTACAGGGTTCGTGTGTTCATTTTCATTTAAGTAGTATGTAGCTGTTGCTTGGTTCATAGAAACTATGAAACTATGATATCGGAGGATACCTACTTAATATTCCGTGGACGGACTGGGTTACAAACGAGGAGATCCTAAGGGAAAGGAACAAGAACCGAGAGGAATCTACTGACCACCATCAAATCTCAGAAGTTAAAATACTTCGGACACATTATGCGAAATTAATCCAGATATATACCATCCTGCAAGGAAAAATAAGTGAAAAGCTAGGTCCAGGAAGAAGAATAACATCCTGGTTATAGAACCTCAGAACCTGGTTTGCCATGATGCCATGATGATTGCCAACATTCGTCACGGATAGGAAGAGCAAGAAGAATAAGGAGAAGCAACTGTCTGGAAGAAACCGGCCAAACCCGATTTCAGGACAAACTGAGTATAAACTGAGGATAAACTAGTTAAGCCTAGGCCAAACTGGTTTATTCTGATAATAATACGGACACTGCAGGATAAACTAGTAAGCCCTTCATAATATACCTACAATATCAAAATAGATAAACTGAATAAAATACTCCGTAATTGGAAAATATTCATTTTTAGTAAAATATCGTTGTTAAAGACTCGTTAAAATTAAGGGACAATAATTATTGGTAATACAAACAATCATATTATAAAAAATAATAAGTGCTTTTTATGAAAGCAATAATAATTATACTTCAATTATAAACATTATTTATTTTTCCATGGAGTGTTTTGGTGACACTGAGAATTGCGGATTATCATTGCCTTCTTGCTCTTGCATCTGCTTGTGGAACAGTTTTTGTTGAAGCTGCATTTGACAAAACCTTGTCCTGATAAAACTGAACCTCTCGTAGCTGCAACCCTTAACGATATTTCAAGGTCTTAGTTTATATCTACTACCCCTAAAAAAAGTTTGATGACAAATGTCGAATTCTGATCTAAAAACAATTAAAAACCTTTTAGAGAAATTAATACCCCAAAAAGTTAGATAAATTATCAGTAGTAATTGCACAAGAGCTCTAAAATTCTATATTAATTTTAGAGATCGAGTGCAATTTGTTGCGATTATTTCATGAATAAAACTGTTCAAAACCAAAATTTTATTGTAATTTATTTATGTAAGTACAAATTAGTACTGTTAAACACACAATTGATATAAAATATTTTACGGTTGAAAGTCATCACTTTTGTAACTTTTAAAACATTAATTGTCATTAATGTCACTAAGTGTATTTTTTCGTAGCAACGAAGGGCATCTGACGTAATATACTTGACGACGGGATATTATCAAAAATTGTCACCTTAATTTGCATTACTGTAGCTTTCTATTGGTCAGAATCTCCTATGAATGAAATAATCTCTAAAATATCGCTAAAGGTTGCAGCTACGAGAGATCAGTTGGATCGGACAAGGTTTTGTCAAATCCAGCTGAAACAAAAACTGTTTCACAAACAGATGCTAGTGCAAAAAGGCAATTATACTCCGTAATTCTAAGTGTCACCAAAACACTCTATGGAAAAATAAATAATAATTTTTATAATTGAGGTATAGTTATTAATTTTATAAAAAAATTTACACTTATTATTTTTTTTTTAATCTGATTGTATAACCAATTTTCCATTAGATTTAAGGTGATACAGTAGCGATCAACAGGTAGCAAAAACGCGTTCCAAGATTGCGGCTGTAATTTTGAATATTTTTTCGAGGTATTTGGCACACGTATTCGTAATATAATAAAGAATGGCGGTACAGAGCCCAATTTGAAAAATATATTAATATGTGGAAATTACTCTGTAATTAAATTCAATATTAAAAAAACGAGCCTGTACCGCCATTAAGAATAACAAAAAAATACACTTTCTTCAAATAAACTTTTTTATCCGATGCCTAGATTTTGTGTCATTTTGGAACTACTAAAATTTTTTATTTCATTAGTAGTTCCAAAATGACACAAAATCTAGGCATCTGATAAAAAAGTTTATTTGAAGAAAGTGTATTTTTTTGTTATTCTTAATGGCGGTATAGGCTCGTTTTTTTAATATTGTGTTTAATTACAGAGTAATTTCCACATATTAATATATTTTTCAAATTGGGCTCTGTACCGCCATTCTTTATTATATTACGAATACGTGTAACAAATATCTCAAAAAAATATTCAAAATTACAGCCGCAATCTTGGAACGCGTTTTCGCTACCTGTTGATCGCTACTGTTTCCTCTTAAGGACCATTCGTGGTCGTCTTAATAAAAATGATTATTTTCCAATTACAGAGCATTTTATTCAGTTTATCCATTTATTTTGGCTCTGTATGTATACTATAATGTTTATACTAGCCCGTAAGTACTATTGCTGGGACCTGCAGTATCCGTATTAATATCAGTTTGGCCTAGGCCAAACTAGTTTATCCTGAAATCGGGTTTCGCCGGTAATATATACATCTATTATATTTGCGCAGATGTAATAACGAATGAAGGTCCAATAATAGGTAGTATTCCCAAGAATTCAATGTTCATCGCTCCAGTGGCGACAATTTTACTTATTAACGTGCCCATTAAGAAAAATCCTTCATCCAGAGTTAACTAAGTCCAACCAGAGTTAAATTACTATTGGGATATCTTGCATTTTAACCAACGTTGGCGTTCTTCTTGCACACTTTTGACATTCCCCATAGGTAAAAATAATTTCAATAATTGAAATTATTTGTTAAATTGTAAACACTATTTATAAAATCAATTGAATAAATTAATTAACAACAATTGAATTGAAAACTAAGGTACAAAATTTCCCCCTTAAAAACAAGTTTGACGTATTTTTGCATATTTTTAGATTCTCCATATAGAGGGCTTACGTTTTCAAATTGACACCCTGTATATTACATGATTTTTAGACCTTAAAAATATGTTAAAGGACCACCTCTTAGTTCCGGTTTTTGATTATGGATATATACATTTTTTACCTCTATATTTAAGTATGTCAATTGTTATTAAAAACTTTTATAAGTGGTTTCCAAGCCGAATCTTATTTGCAAATTCATGTGGTTATTGTAAACGATAATATAAATTGTAACTCATGTTCAAATCGTGATCGTGTTTGATAAAAGAAAGTAAACGTTAGCATAACGGGTCTTGTTCAAGTTTTTTTTACGTATTCACAAATACATTGTAGTTTTAACAATAAACACATTAGCATATCATGATGGAATAAATTAAAACCAACAAAAGTTACGATAAAAACTTTATTTTTAAACATCACGTCGTTATTTCGGTGTTGTTTAAAATTAAAACAAAATAATTAATGAGTTAATAATAATTAATATTATGAAAGAAGCCTATATCCAAACTAAAGATAGAGAATAGCGATAGGAGAAAACTACCCATCAAACGTGGAGTAGGACAGGGTTGTGTTTTGTCACCCAGTGATTTTATCATCTGTATTCTGAAAAAATCTTTAGGGAGGCTTTAGATGACAGACAAGAGGGGATAAGACTTGTTAGAATATATTCAACTATAAATTATGGTATTTTTATTAGTGTTAAAATGGACATATGCAGTCTAAGTGGGCGGGCTGATTCCCCGAACCTTTTAGATCGAACACTCTTACGTAAAATTGCGAAAAAGTGTCGAGTTACATTATGAATGTGAAAACGATGTTAGTAGAGTTTTGAGTTTGATTTTTCAGTCTAGAAGTATACGTTGTATAAGACACATCTTAATTTCTCTGTTTGTATATTGTTATAATACGGTTCGGTTATAAAATAAATAGTTTGTTTACGTTTATTTGTACCTTTTATTATCTGCTATTTCTAAAAAGACTAAGCGGAGAAGAGTCAATAATATCAAATACGCTGACGATACACTCATTCTTGCAGAAAATTTAAAAGATCTCCAGACATTAGTAAATCTAGTCAGTGAAGCAAGTTATCGGAGAGACCTTAAAATCAACATTTTAAAGACAAAGTGGATTGCAGTTGAAAAGATTAATATATATTAACCTTTAATATGGGTCTACCCCAAAATCCCGACACGCCAGAATCCCGACAGGCCAAAATCCCGACAGGCCAGAATCCCGACAGGTTTGATAAGTTTCTTTTTAACATATAATTACATTTATTTCTTGTTTTTTGTTTATGGCCATCTGTTTTTTATTTTTTGTTACTAAACAAAAGTATTTACCATTTAATATGAACTAATTTTCTAAACAAAATCTCTAACATGGGTATATGAATTAAATTATTTTTTTTGCCAATATATATGTAGATATAGTCCAATAATATATATGTATAATCAAATCCTCCATTTAAGTTTACATATAATAGATATTATCATGTCACTTACAACCTTCCACTTCAGTAAGTATAGCTTTTATATTATAAAATGAAGTGTTTAAATAATTTTTTCTTTTAAAATACATAAGAATTAGTACCCGTACTTATTAGTAAGTAATAATTTTTCAGTTTCAATACTCTATAATATGATTTGGTATTGCATTTGAAAAGGAAACAATAAATATTCAAAATGTAGTGGTCGGAATTTTTACTTTGCGAGGATTGTTGCATGTCGGGTTTTTGGCCTGTCGGGATTTTGGGCGCCACCGCTTTAATATATATTAACGGATGACCAAGGGAGGTAAATTTTGACCCCAATGTATGTTTTTATTCAATAAATTCAGAAATATTTTCAATTTTAAACTCATTATTTTTTATTTGACTTTAATATCATTCTAGATAATTACCCTGACATTTTGTAATAAAAAAAATTCCCTATATTTTATGAACAAAAAAAATATCTTCTGGATTTGGGGTCAAAGACGAACTCCCTTGGCCTTCTATGTTCCAATTCTATAACGTGGAATTGTTTATAAGAAACATGCCAATCTTGAAAAAAATTGTTTGTTAAGCCTGTGGTGACGTAAATTAGTGTATATTTTAAAATTTCTTTAGTTCTACTTATGTTCCGAATGATTCCTATTTTTGTTCAGTTGTACTTAAAATATGTTTTACTAATGTATATTTATCATTTTATTGATACAATACTAACATTAAAATTACGAATACATTATTTTATTTCTTAAAACAACTTAATTCTCTTTTTTGTCAATTGTCATTTTTGACTGGGTTATTTTTTATCCACGTTGGTCACCCGTGTAACAAAAAAAGGTTGGCCATCGCAAGGTTAAGGTCTGCTTTCTCGAAATGGAGAGGATATAGAACATGTAAACCATTTGAAATCCTTTGGCGACTAGTTAAATGTAAATTGTGACTCTGTTCAAGAAATAATAACCAGGATCGAAGTATCACGTAAGGTTTTTATGACCTGGAAACCAATTTTATGTAATAGAAACCTAGTCGATGCAAATTCGCAAAAGGTCCTGAAATGTTATGTACGGTCTTTCCTATTAGATATATGGTTGTGAGACATGGACGTATCACAATGCTAAACAAATTAGAAGCATTCGAATTTGGTGCTATCGACGAATCCTAAAGATATCGTGGGTTTCGCACACTGTCAATGAAGATGTTCTTCAAATGATGAATTCAGAACGTCTGCTCATGAACATCATAAGGAGGAGAAAAACAAAATACTTTGGCTATATAATTAGAGGACCGATATAACATCTACTTCGCCTTATAATACCAAGAAAAATGGAGGGAAAGGGACAATGGTATGGTTTCACAGTAGAAAAATTATTTCGCGCTGCAGCCGACAGAGAAAGATTTCAGAAAATTGTAAACATGATGACGGCCAGCGTCTGGATACTTATACGACACTTAAAGAAGAAAAAAATGAAAGAAAATGAGTAATCTTAGATTTGAAAACTTGGTTTTCGATGAACATTGTTCGTAGATTTGTAAATTCTACATAAAAAATCATTTCACACTACCAACTTTCTTACGTCGGTTTTTGTTTACATGTTTTTCTAGCTAATCCCTTATTGCTCTTATAGCGTGTCAAAACTAGAAGTGAATTTGAAAATTCTACAATCGGTATGCTTACTTGATGCGCAGAAAAAATACCGGAAATCATATTAGTATATATGAGTATTGTATAAGTAAACTGAAACTGTATTATCATTACCAATCAATACATCAGTGGCATCACAGCTCTGTAACGGAGTACGTTAACCCTTAGCATTGACCAGAACTTCTACGAAATAAAATATAATATAGTTTATATTAGTGTACATATGATTGGCATTTACCGCTAATGAACTCATGTAAAGTCTGTTCGCTAAACTCAGACGCAACTTTCTAGTTATTTTAGTCGGTAATTTTGCCTTTTAGTAAAATTGGCAAAAAATAATTACTAAATAGTTAATAATCACTAACTAGTTAGTAATTTTGCCAATTTTTGCAAAATTGGCAAAAAACAAAAAAATTATCGACTAAAATATCTAGCCAGTTGCATCTGAGTTTAGCGAACCGACTATATGTTGTGATTTAGTAATGTATTTATACACCAACAAGAAGAGGCGACGATTCATTCAGATCAATCGTTAGTCACGCAATGAAGAAAATACGCTAGGTCGTGATATTGTTTACTTAATTATTATTTACATTAGACCGTTGTTATGTTGGAACACTGTTGAAGTTAAAATATTATATTGTAGCGGTTTTTTTACTGTAATAACTTATAATTACTCACGAGAAATCGTTTCCTCACTCGTTCGGTGAGTCATTGTTCCAGATATCTCCTTACGTGACGGGCTGTCGAGACGGAACCTGTTATTTGCGGTCGGTAATTCCTCACAATATAGTGAGAATGAAGGTGTTTTATTATACATCCAATTAATCCAAGACTAAGGGCGGTATATCTCAGCCACCAGACGTATTACCAACTCAGCTCGTTAAGAGCCAGTTTCTTCAGTACAATAATTCTCCATTCACCCCTGTCTTCCACTCCTTAGTCTCAGTCTTGCTCTGGCTCGTTGCCCTATCCATCTAAAGCGTACTACCTGTAGTTTTGAGGCCATCTGTGTTCACGATCTCGGCAAATATAAACTTGATCTGTGTACTACGATTAAAAACCACGGAGTCGAGTCCCCGCATTCATTATCTCTTTCTCTCCGAATACTTTCTCTCCTGCTCTCAGCGCCGAAGGGCAGATATTTCGAAAGTCATTTATTCAGAATACGCATATTATTATGATTTTTCAAAACCTTACCTCATTATATACCTAATATAGAAAATTTTTTTATTATATATTTAATTTTTCAGTTATTCTTCCTGTATTTCATAGGTCATATGTGTTTTATATCTTCGTTAATACTATTATTTGTATCTGTTTCTTTTTGTATATTTTTAGTTGATCTCTCTTCCTTGCTGTATCGTTGTTGACTTAATCTAAAATCTACTATTTTATTTTCTCTTTAACTAGTATCACTAAATACCTAAACTTTTTTACGTGGTTTAAAGTATGAGCATTCTGATAATACATTTTTATAGTCTATAAACTTTCATAGTTAGTACTTCAGTTCCAGTTTCACGTAACATTCAGTGAGCCGATTTATACCCGTATACTTCATACACTATAACCTGATTACTGTTTTAGATCCTTAAAACAGACTTGACGTGACGTTTGCTACTTGTTTTATACGGCTCCAATCGGAGTTGATTTAATAAAAAAAAGAAGAGTCATCACTTCCCACCGATACACACAACTTTGAATGCCTTCCCTCTAATTCGATTTTCCGGAAGTGGATGTGCAGGGGATATTCGATTTGGAGCATTGGTATTCTACAAAATCGTGCAGCTCAAACGGTTTGTGTGTGTTGAGAATCGTGTCAGTTTTTGGGGTAAACACAACAAAAATTTACTCCAAAAGAGGAATCAAATTTGAAATAATACGATTTACAAACTTTTTGATCAGTATTTAAAATTATAAAAATTGGAAAAGTGTTCTATTTCTTTTTTTTTGTGAAATTGTGGCATTATAATTTTCTAGCCCTCAAAACTTTTGATTAGAGCTGTACTCAGCAAGATTGTTTCTCGATTTTTATATCACTAACTTGCGTGTGTTTAGTCTGGTTAGAAAAATGCGTAATATTTATGCCCTGTAGCCGCTTTCTTAAGTTGAACACAACTAAAAATGTTAATGTAGCACTTAATTTTTAATGAGCCTGGCTAAAGGTATAAATAATCAAACATCCATCCAGTTTATCCCATTGTGAGTTCTCGCCGAGATGGCGTACGACGTTAATTTATAGTCTTATCAGTGAAAAAACCCGCAGTTTGTGGTAAGTTTCAATTATTATTTCTTCTAGTTCGTTCAAGCAAGAAGAAAGAATTCTCCTTCTTTACAGATGTACCGTCTCTGCACTGTCGCCTTTTTTGCCGATAAGGAAATACGTGAGGGTTACCGTGCCTTTATTTTTTGTCAACCTCTCATCGCCTACTCGTATTTCGTAACATAATTTGTTTCGTAACATAATGTATTATAGTAGAGTTCATTGACTTTTGAAGTATTAAGGTATTTATTTAATGTATTACTATTTAATTCGTACTGATTCCAATCATTGGAATGTTACGTTTTTTAGAATGAAAACAAAAGCGTTATGAATAAAAATATCCAATATCCCTCCTAAACGAACCGCTTATGACTGTAATTAAACATCCGTATTCACGCCAAACAATTGGGTACATTCTCCTAAATAAATATCAGAATGTTATCACTTAACTATAAGTCTGTCTCTAAGCGGTCTGATAAGTACTTAGCCTACAAAATAGAATCGAAAATTTTGGAAAAGTGACTACTATTTCACAACATAGTCTCCTTTTACCTCGATACACTTGACCCAGCGATGCTACAACTTCTCTAACCCGTCTCAAAAATAAGTTTTCTCAAGGCATGCAAAGTAGGCTCCCGTGGCGGCGACGGTGTCCTCATTCGACTTAAATTTCTGCCCGGCGGGTGATTTTTTCAAGCTTGAACACAAAAATAAATCGCATGGGGTCAAATCTGGAGAATACGGTGGATGGGGCATCCGTTTGTAGCCCAATTTGACTGATTTGGCTATAGCGACGACAGAGGTGTGATCATGAGCATTGGTATTCTACAAAATCGTGCAGTTCAAACGGTGTGTATGTTGAGAATCGTGTCAGTTTTTGGGGTAAACACAACAAAAATTTTAAATAATACAATAAGAAGAATCCATTTAAGAACTATTTAATTAAGTTTTACAAAACTTACATAGAAGTAAAAACTTATCAAAATGGAAAAAGTCATCCAAATGGAGTAAAAAACATCAAAAAACGTTTTCGATTGAATCAGATCATCATTCAGTGACATTTTGTGTAGTAATTGAAACTATCTCACTAGTTGATATTATGACATCAATAATACATAGTATTTAATTAAAATTTAAATGTGTGAAGCGACACTAGGTTGATGTTAATAGATTTTTATACCTAAAGGTAACATGGCTTCCAACATGGCTTCCCTGCTCGAACAAAACAGAAGTGGTATCTATCAGGTTGACTGACACAGACCGAAATGTCAGCAACAGCAATAGCAACAATGCACAATATTTGCCAGATTGTAGAGATAGCATGTGTGGTCCAGGTACAGTGGGTACCGAGAATTATTGATGAACTGGTGACAAAACTGCCGAACAGAGCTGTTGTTTGTCCAACGTCTTGATTTGCTCTTTTAAGTGAAGTAAAATCCGGTACAGATTTTATTGCCACGCAACAGGGAGGTTGCGTCGGCTTCTTCTTACCTTACACTGTTGAGTGCAGTACACTACAACAGGGATGTTGCGTGTACCACGTCTAAACTCACTATTTTTATCCTTGGGGCAACAAGGTGTTGCTTCGGTCTCATCTACTTGAAGAGAGAGTATGTTTGAAACACATGTCTTTTTAGATACACATTAAAACTAAACACTTATGTCCTTTGTATTTACAATGTTGACAATGTTGGAGGCAAACATGGAGTTAAATATATTACGAATTAAAAATATTTTAAATAGTTTTTACATGTTCGAAAAAATTTTCGAACCTGAAAGTGAAAATTTTTCGAAACCTTCGAAGGTGATTTACGTCAAATGTACCTTGTATAACAATCCGTCTTTCCTCTTCAGATTTAGGTTTTCCGTTCATTTCGTTGGTATTTAAGCCTTATATAACACATTGTTTAACGGTCTTCGCAACATTTTTATTTACCTTTGGAAATTGACGATCCGCCTTGTCTCGGTTGCATTGTGATGTGACCTGACCCGACCTTTACGAATTTATATTGACAGATTCGGCTTGTTCAGTGATATTTAGGTGACATAAAAGTTCAAAAAAACGCTATATCCTCGAAAGTAGGCCGCCTTTTAACATTTCCGATAAGAAAATACATTTAATGGCTCATTAATATTCCGCTGCGGAAATAAAATGATACTACGACGAAAAAAATAGATAATGTATATTGTTTACAATGAAGATAACAGGTATATTTTTTAGTTGCTATTGTTTGCGATAGGCTAATAAGTGCCTAGTTATTATTTATTTCTCGAAAGTGGAATATAATATTAACATTCATTGGGGCCGACGACCTTTTTGTTGATGTGTGCATGACAGAAATGGTGGGAATAGTTTGTTTTTCAATAAAATTTAGTAAAGTTGTTGGTCCGCTGTAAGATATTGTTTTTATCTCGATTTATACAGCACTTCGTTGATAAGAACCCCCCTTAGATGATAGTTTATACTAAAATGATTTGTCTTTTGATAAATACAGCAGGCAAATTAGCAAAAAAGGTGATAAAAATGTTATCTAAAGTTTTATTATGTAAAGTGCTAAGTGGAGATATAGTAGGTACACAAAATAAAAATAAATTAAACAGCTGAAATCTTCCGGGAGTAATTAAAAATCGACAACTATTGTTATATATTTTTAATATTTATAACCTCAAAATTACTCACGAAGATTAATACAATCGTCTTTTTTCTCTGTTTTCATTTTTTTTTATTCCTGTAAAATTTATTCAATTGTGATGAAACTTAGTCAAAATATACTTTAATATATTTACAAACTTATCTAATTTTTTACGAACATTGATTCAAAAGTTTTCGAGATATTTGTATTTTTTCATAGAAAAACTGCATGGTGAAATTTGATTTTTTTTATTTTTTTTTAATAATTTGTTTACATTAATAGCAAAATTTTCAAAAATATTACCCTATTTGATTGTACGGAAAAAATTACTAAGAATAGTCTTATATTGTTTAATAATATTAACTACCTCAGCCCCGTTATTATTTATCAGTTTCTATCTCTTATTTTTTTTAACAAATTAAATACACATTTGAAATGTTTCATCTAATAAAAAAATTTTATTATGTGCCAAGTTGTAAAATTACATTCTAAAGTAATTTAAATTAATAACTATATATAAATAAAATCGCCAGTCAATACGACGTAATAAAAAATAATATAAAAATGCACTAAAAAACAAAATCAATTAAACGAAAATTGAAAGTATTATTTTTGCGCAAATGGCGGCAGTGAGAATAAATAAGAAATTAAAACTCAATTTTATTGTGTCCTTCCTACATGATTTACATTTTAAATTAAGACAAAATGTATCTATTTCATAATTTAAGAGCGTAGGCGCAAAATTTCGTGACAGATTTTTTATGCATTCGTTCTTTTCAAGTCCTAAGAAAACTAATAATTTTTTTTGAAAAATTTATTCGCAAAATGAAAGATTACAGTATTACCGAGGGCCAAATAATTATTATTGAGCCTCACCGACCCGCAAGACACCATGATGAAGACACCGCAATGAGATATTATCTCATTGTACTACTCGTACTTAACAATGGGCCGACTAAAGTCACTCGCGAAATCCAATTCAAAGTCGAAGATTCACCTAGAATTTTACACTACATTTGTGTAATTTCTTGCTGTGGGCTGTAATTTTAGCTCGTATTAATAATCTGGGCTGATTATCGGAGAATAGGCCATTTTTGGGAAAAGTTTTTTACCAGCAATTTTATTGCTGGAATCGAATCTTATGATTGTATATATTAATAATATAGATATGCAAAGTCCGCAGATAGTGTGCTACTTTTTTGATAAACAAAATGGCACCCGAAAATCGTGTTTTTTTCAATTTTTGCTCTATAACTCCAAAGATTTTAACTTTAGACCAAAAACACCCAAATAAAAATTCACCGCAATTAAATTCTGCATAGAGACGTGTTTTTTCCGATTTACTTCGACGAAAACTTTCCCCGGAAAAAGCGGGTTTTTCCAACAAAATCTTTAATTTTCAACTAAACTTTAAGATAAGTAGTTGTTAATCAATAATTAAATAACTTGGTAACATAAAAGCCCTTTCTATATACATTATAATTCCAGAAGCCGATGGAAATTTAATGAACAGTTTAGCAACAATTGAAATGTTAATTAAAAATTTACGGTCGCTATAATAACGTCAATAATTATGATGCATAAGAAAAACTATGATTTTTTCATAAAAAAACACTATACCTATCTAATGTACTTTACAGAATTGAAATTGGACTATTTATGCCGCCTCAGGAATATTTTAAAATTATAAACAATTTTTTGGCTTATAAACAAATAGAATATCTCGGGAAATATTAAACTAAATTCAATTATGAAAACGGTATTCAAAATACAGCGGCAGGACGCTTCTTTTAAAAGAAAAAACGTTTAATTGTGACGAGTGGTTCCTGAGATACAACCGGTTAAATTTGACCGAAATTTACGGCAAAGATATAAACAATAGGATCATAATTTTCAAACCATCACCTTTTTATTTTTGTCCTCTTTCTCCATACCAATTTTCATATCTTTAAAGTCCTCATAACATATATTATTATAATAAAAACTATCCATAATACGTGTGAAAATTGCCAAAAATAGCAAAATTCCAATAAAAAATTAGGTTGGTGAAAATGTAACCCTCAAAGTTCAAAATCGGTATACGTTTAAAAAAATGCATTTTCTCGGCTTCCCATGGAGCAATTTCCTTCATTCTTTTTTTTTCCCAAGTAACTCGAGTAGAGCTATCGAACTAACGCATTAATAAATGTCAAACTTGCTTTTGTTTTGTTATAATAAATTAATTTATTTATTATAACACAATATTTTAATTTGTTTAAATAAAAATTGTTTAAATAATTATACAGCTTTCAAATGAGAATATTTATGTTTTTAACTTTAAAAGGTACACTTGTAGTAAGTTTATCTAAAAAAAAGCCTACAACTGGAAAAAATATGTAATTTTCTGTTCTTATAAATAAATTAATCTATTATAACAAAAGAAAAGCAAGTTTAACATTTAATAATGCGTTAGTTCGATGGCTCTACTCGAGTTATTAGGGAACAAAAAAAGAATGAAGGAAATTGCTCCATGGTAAGCCGAGAAAATGCATTTTGTTAACGTATACCGATTTTGAACTTTGAGGGTTACATTTTCTCCAACCTAATTTTTGATTGGAATTTTGCTATTTTTGGCAATTTTCACACGTATTATCGATAGTTTTTATTATAATAATATATGTTATGAGGATTTTAAAGATATGAAAATTGCTGTGGAGAAAGAGGACAAAAATAAAAAGGTGATGGTTTGAAAATTATTTATATGGGAAATAAGCCACAATTAAAACGAAAAAATAATTTTATTAACGTTTCGACGCCCAAATCGGGTGCCGTTGTCAAAATACAAAATATTTTGACAACGGCACCCGATTTGGGCGTCGAAACGTTAATAAAAATTATTTTTTCGTTTTAATTGTGGCTTATTTCCCATATAAATAATTAATCATAAAAATGCCACAAGGAAATAGCTTCAGAACAACATTGAAAATTATGATCCTACTGTTTATATCTTTGCCGTAAATTCCGGTCAAATTTGACCGGTTGTGTCTCAGGAACCACTCGTCATAATTAAACGTTTTTTCTTTTAAAAGAAGCGTCCTGCCGCTGTCTTTCGAATACCGTTTTCACAATTTAATTTAGTTTAATATTTCCCGAGATATTCTATTTGTTTATAAACCAAAAAATTGTTTATAATTTTAAAATATTCCTGAGCCCGCTTAAATAGTCCAATTTCAATTCTGTACAGTACATTAGATAGGTATAGTGTCTTTTTATGAAAAAATCATAGTTATCCTTATGCATCATAATTATTGTCGTTATTATAACGACCGTAAATTTTTAATTAATATTTTAATTGTTGCTAAACTGTTCATTCAATTTTCATAGACTTCTGGAATTATAATATATACGAAAAGGGCTTTTACGTTACCAAGTTATTTAATTATGGATTAACAACTACTTATCTAAAAGTTTAGTTGAAAATTAAAGATTTTGTTGGAAAAACCCGCTTTTTCCGGGGAAAGTTTTCGTCGAAGTAAATCGGAAAAAACACGTCTCTATGCATAATTTAATTGCGGTGAATTTTTATTTGGGTGTTTTTGGTCTAAAGTTAAAATCTTTGGAGTTATAGAGCAAAAATTGAAAAAAACACGATTTTCGGGCGCCATTTTGTTTATAAAAAAAGTAGCACACTATCTGCGGACTTTGGATATCTATATTATTAACACATACAATAATAACATTCGATTCCAGCAATAAAATTGCTGGTAAATAACTTTTCCTTGTATTTTGCTGATTAGCCCAGAGTATAAACAAAAATATTTGAATTAAATGCAAACTTTCGTGACTATAGAAATTGTTCTAAGGTAAAGTTCCTTAAATGGATCACTTTGAAAATGATTGACAAACGATGCCCCTTATATCATATATGATATATACACTTTTTTGTGTGAAGCAAAATATGTTATCAAAACTTTTTCTTTTATTTATTTCAAACACATTTGCTCCAGACATAGTATTATATTGATTTGCCAATATCTAACACTAGTTTTGCAGGAAATATCCTTCACTGTAGATCAAAGATGTATATACTCAACAATGTTGCAACACAATTTTGAATATGAAACTTGTTTTTTGTAAATGGTATCTTATTCCTTTTATCTATATATCAGAGTATTTCTTTAGTTTTTGTTGAGGTACAAACAAAAGAGTGTCATAAGTACATTGATGTCGAAGAGATCATATATTATTTTTCTGGTTACTATTTTTGGGATATTATTTTAACACCTACATTCTCTTCGTGCATTTTCATAGTAACTTATAAGAACGATTTATAAAGTTCTCTACCTAATTAATTTACATCGATGGTATCGTGCACAAATGTGGTAAGTACAACTTTTTTAGAAAATGGATAAGTACACATAGTATTGACCCAAATACACATTTTGACCCAAAGTTTATTGTGCACAAATGTGGTAAGCAAATAATGAAACGTGTAAGAAATACAAGTTGACATAATGTGGTAACTGCTAAATATAAGAAAAATCAAATAAGCCAAATGTTGTATGTGCCCTTACCACAAATGGTTTCTCTTCACTGTTCTAATATTATGATACTTCTGATAACGAATAAATATTTGTATTCATTCTTTTTGCGAATTAAACAATTTTTCCTTGATACCTGTTATTTAATTTCTTTTAGAAGCTTGTAGTATATACCTGTCAAATGGGGTATGTACAATATAAGAAAAGTACATAGTGGTACAAAGTGGTAAGTACATACCTATAACTTTCAAATGGCTGTACTGTAAAATGTTAGTTTTTGCACTTACCACAATTGTGCCCTATGCCATCGACATATAAAACTGTTATAGACTTGTAGGCTAATATTTTATTACATTGGCACAATTGTTGAATAGCCAAATAACACAAGTGAATGTCTCGTCCTGTTCTCTTTGTTTTTCGTACGAATGCTATATATCTACGATAATATCCTTTATTCCGTTTATCACTTTTACCATGCAGCATTTTTTCCACTCTGTATATCATAAAAATTTCCTAAGAAATATTTTTAATAAACATTTCGAATTGCGTTTTAAGATATTCGAAGAGAATTACTTTTAGCATCGCGTCTCAAAATCGCCGAAGAGAATAAACATAATCTAATAGTTTATTTATCTTAGCAAATGTCGCTGAGCGAAACTAAAAAACCGAAGTCGAGATTTATGTTTTCGCGAGTTTTTTTTCGAGCATCGTGTTCATCTTGAAGGCAGATTCAACTTAGAAGGCAGTGTGTTCATCTACTAGATGAGTTGCTTTCTCTTATCGAAGTCTTTTATTTTTCCTTTAACTTTGAGAGAAAAATTTACATAGTAATGGTATTACAGAGTAATAGAGAAATAGATGGAGATGCATGCAGTAAAATTAGGGCTGGATAGATGAAGTGAAAGGAAGCGAGTTATGTGTTGTGTGACAGAAAAATTCCAATGAATCTGAAGGGAAAATTCTATAAAACATCCATAAGACTGGCTATGATGTACGGAACTGAATGTTGGGCAGTGAAAAAGAAAGAGGAACAACGAATGCAGGTGGCGGAAATGAGAATGTTTAGATGGATGAGTGGAGTGACAAAAAAGTAAAAAATTAAAAATAAGTATATTAGTAGGGTCTAGGTGTGACACCAATTGTTGCCAAAATGAGAGAGCATAGGTTAAGATGGTTTTGTCATGTTCAACGTCGAGACGCTAATCCCCCAATACGAAGAATTGCTGAAGTGCAGATTCAGTAGCCAAAAACAATAAAGCACCTGGACCAGATCAAATCCCTGTTGAGCTACTTAAACTTTTGGATGAGGAAAACATTACCTACTTGACTACTTTCTTTAACAAAATTTACAACGAAGGAAAAATACCAGATGATTGGTTGGAGTCACTGTTTATAACATTACCAAAGAAAGGAGGCCCACCAAATGCAGCGATTTTAGACTAATCCTTCTGTGCGAAACTAGAATGGGTAATAAGCAATTTGGATTTAGAAATGGTCTAGGAACTAGAGAAGCACTATTTTGTATGCGCGTTCTATTACAAAAAAGTTGTGAATTCCGAAAGAACGTTTATGTTTGTTTCATCGACTTCGAGAAGGCATTCGACCGAGTAAAACATGATACACTTTTCGATTGCCTGCAGGCAGCAGGACTTGACCACTACGATATAAGACTGCTGAAATACTTATATTACAATCAAGTAGCCTCTATCCAAATTGGAGACAGTCGTACTGAAAAACTGCCGATAAAACGTGGAGTACGACAAGGTTGTGTTTTATCACCCACCCTTTTTAATCTGTACTCTGAAGAAATCTTTAGGGAGGCTTTGGATGACAGACAAGAGGGAGTAAGGCTAGGCGGAGAAGTAATCAACAATATTAGATACGCTGACGATACAGCCATTCTTGCTGAAAATTTACAAGATCTTCAGACACTACTAAATCTAGTCAGTGAAGCAAGCTATCGGAGAGGCCTTAAAATCAACATTTCAAAAACAAAGTGGATGGCAGTTGGAAATATTAATATAGATCAAGGTCAGCTTTCTCTTGATGGAGAGGAGTTAGAACGGGTAAATCATTTCAAGTACCTTGGCAGCTGGTTAAATGTAAATTGTGACTCTGATGAAGAGATAATAACTAGGATCGAAATATCACGGAAGGCTTTTATGACCTGGAAACCAGTTTTATGTAATAGAAACCTGTCAATGAATATTCGAAAGAAGGTGCTGAAATGTTATGTGTGGTCTATCCTATTGTATGGTTGTGAGACATGGACGTTAAAAACCACAATGCTAAACAAAATAGAAGCATTCGAATTGTGGTGCTATCGACGAATCCTAAAGATATCGTGGGTTTCGCACACTTCCAATGAAGATGTTCTTCAAATGATGAATTCGGAACGTCTGCTCATAAGCATCATAAAGAGGAGAAAAACAGAATACTTCGGTCATATAATTAGAGGACCTAAATACCATCTGCTTCGCCTTATAATACAAGGAAAAGTGGAGGGAAAGAGATGGATTGGTCGAAAGAAACTTTCATGGCTGCGTAATATTAGACAATGGTGTGGCTGCACAGTAGAAGAATTATTTCGCGCAGCAGCCGATAGAGAGAGATTTCAGGAAATTGTAAACATGATGACGGCCAACGTCTGAATACAGACACGGCACCTAAAGAAGAAGAAGAAGATTCAGTAGGAGAGGAAGACCAAATAAGACCTGGGGGAGGCTATTAGGCAGTACATGTTGGTAAAGGGAATTAATATTGATAACCCAAGATAGAATTGTGTGGAGAAATGCAAAAAATTTAATAATTTTAAGGAAATGCAGCAAAAGTACCCATTTTATATTTATTTTTCACAAGTTGTATCCTCTGATAATACGTTCAACCTACAATCCTTATTGATAGTCCAAATGTGCCTAATCCAAGAATTTCGTTAATACCAAAGCAGAAACAAATTCCGTTCAAAAGTCCCATTAATAAAACATGTAATTAGTGCCATTATTAGAGTTTAATTTAAAAGACATCTTATTGCTTCTAATTATTCTCTGAAAAGTTTGATTATGTAGCGCCCACCAGCAGCAGCCCTGCAAGCAGGGAGAAAAAAAGAAGAAGAAGTATTTAAAATTGTTGAATTACAACAAAAACTAATTTTAACTTTTTAATTAAATTTCAGTCTGGCAGAGTGAACAGTTGTGTTGTAAATTAAGTAACTTATTTAATATAGCGAGGCTCCATTCTGTTACTGTTGCATTTCATTATCGTCTCTCATAATATTACAAAGTGATTACATTCATAATATGCAAAACAAGAAATTACTTACTGATAGCTATATCGGCATTTCTCCACGATTGAATATTCCGAAAGTTTTTTAGTTAAGCTTCAATGTATGTGTGTGTATTCATTTTGGTGTACATAATTTGAAGCTGCAGCTGATTAAGCCAGAAAAGTAGAAAAACGAAATACGGCATAATAGGAAACTAGAAAAATAGAAAAATGTTAGAATATATTGCAGCTTTTTAATTTAATTTAGTTTTTCTACAACCGTGTTAAAATAGTTATTTATGAAACAGTTCATGAAGTATACTTTTTGCGAACGCACGCGATTTTTAGAGCACGAGCGACAACGGAGTGAGTGCTATAAATCGCGTAAGTTCGCAAAAAGTACTTCACGCACAGTTTCATGCAATATTTTATCTACGATAAACAAATAGAAAAAGCTGTAACTCTTCGTCAATGGAATTCATTTCTCTTCTACAATTTTTAGAACTTTGACATTTAAAAATTCTAACTACTTTCAAACCACAAAACTGTCAAAACTTTTGTTGTAATTCATTGCTCATATTGTCATCACCATGACAACGCGAAAGTTAAGGATTGTCACCATGACAACGCGAAAGTTAAAAACAGTGCGAAAAAGTAAATCACATTTAAAATACATTGTTACTTCACGCACACTTTAAATCCTTCACGCACTGCTATCTATAATGACAGTTTTCACAAACTAAAAACTTATATTAAAATCACAATAAAGATGCACTAGAAGTAAACAAACCAAGACACGTTTAATGTTACTAGGAGCATTCCCGAATCATGACTTACAGTGTATATGCATTGTAAATCCCAAATCATGATTTACGAAGTTTATACATTATAAATCATGATTCGGGAGTGCTCCTAGTAACACTAAACGTGTCTTCTTCTACTAGGGCACTACAGCCCAAATTGAGCCTTGGCCTCCTTTATTTTTTGCCTCCACCCTTGCTTGTCTGTGGCTGCTCTTCTCCATACACGGACTCCTAAAAGGGCTTGTGCCTCGCTGTTTACTTTGTCTTCCCAGCGCTTTTTTGGCTTTCCAACCGGTCTATTTCCCTGCATTCTAGCATTCAGTACTCTTTTTGGTAGCCTATCCTCTCTCATTCTTATCACATGTCTGGCCCATTACAATCTTTGTATTCTAATGAAGTCTGACAGGGGTGCTTCCTTATAAAGTTGATAAAGTTCGTTGTTGTATCGACTTCTGAAGATTCCGTTTTCCCTCACAGGTCCTATAGTATTCTCCTCAGTACTTTCCTTTCGAATGTGTCGAGTTTGTTTTTGGATGTTTCTTTCAGGACCCAGATATAGATTCTCATCTTTGTATTTCGGTGGGCACTTTTAGACCGAAATATATGGGAGAGGGCAAAATAAGCTCTGTTTGCCTGCGTTATTCTCTTCCGTATTTCTCCATCTTCTGATCCGTCTGCATATATTTCTACTCCCAGGTATGTAAACTTTCCAACCGTTTCAATGTCATCTTCATATATAATGTTTTGTGGGACTATATTTCTTCTCGTCTGAGTCATTATTTTTGTCTTTTCTGTGTTGATTTCCAGACCTAGCATTTTTGTTTGTGTTTTTAACTCTGCGTATGTTTCCTGTGCTCCTGTTGATGTTCTACTCATAATGTTAATATCATCGGCATAAGCGGCCAGTTGAACCGTTCGGTTGGTCAGTAGGTTTCCTGGTCCAGTTTGCATTTGCCTAACCGCATACTCCAGTGCCAGGTTAAACAATGTTGGAGCCAGCCCATCTCCCTGTTTTAGTTCCTGCGAAATTTTGAAAAAGTCTGTCCGGTGGTTTTTTATGTGCCTGAGTGTGCCTGAGTTTCATCCATTGTGGCTTTAATGAGTCTTATTAGCTTGTGTGGTATTGCCAATTCAGCCAATATATAGTATAGTTTGTTCCTTTTGACTGAGTCGTTAGTCCTTGTTTTGACTGTTTGAAGTCTACAAACACGTTGTGAACATCAATATCGTATTCCCATGATTTGCTCAAGATCTGTTTGACTGTAAATATTTGATCTAGTGTCGATCTTCCTCGTCGGAAGCCCGTCTGATACTTTCCAATAGTATCTTCTGCTAGTGGTTGGAGCCGCTAGTTTATAATATATGTGAGGACTTTATATGCTGTACATAGTAGAGAGATTCCACGGTAGATTTTGCACTGGAGTTTGTCTCCTTTTTTATAGATCGGGCATACTATACTTTCTTCTAGTCGTCGGGTATTTTCTCTTCTTGTCATGTGTCTTTGATGGGCGCGTGGATGTGACTTGCTAGGTGGTCGCCAGACCAAACTCCCGGAGCTTTATTGTTTTTCTGGGCCTTAATAGCTTCGAGAACTTCCTCTATAGTTGGAGCTTCTACTCCATTATCTACTTCATTCTCTTCTACGTAGTTCATACCCATTTCATCTTCCATGTCTACTTGTGTTACAAGTAGGGTCTGAAAATAATGCTTCCAGGTTTCTGTGACTTTCTGTTGGTCACTGATTATTTGCCCACTTTCATCTTTACACAGACTTGTTTGAGGTTTATACCCACTTCTTATCTTTTTTAGGTATTCGTAAGCCCCTCTAAGTTCGTTGTTTTTGAAATTGTCTTCCATTTTTTCTATTTGTCTTTTTTCATAGGCTCTCTTTCTCTTTCTACATATCTTGTCTGCTTTCCGTCTTGCGACTTCAAATAATGTTCGTCTTTCCCGTGTTCTTCTTGTTATGTACATTTTGTGTGCTTCATTTCTTTCCTCTATTGCTTGTCTGCACTCGTCATCAAACCATGCTCCTCTTCTATCCTTTTTCTTGTTTCCCAGGGTGGACGCTGCTGCTGTCAGTACTGCTGTTTTGATATTACTCCATTTGCCCTCTTAGGTCTGAATCCCGCGTATGAAAAAAAAGTTGATTAATAGCAAGCTGAAAATTTGTTAATAGCTTAAGGGTGTATAGTCGGACAAACTTTGATATATGGGAACACTGGAACAAGGGAAGTTTTAATTGTGGAACAGGTTTAAAATTTGGAACGGCCAGACCACGAAAACGGCACATGTATTTTGTCCGACAGAACAGACTTAAACTCTCCGAACAGAGATTAAACTCTCATGCAAAAATCAGACTGCTATTTGTCACCAAATGGGCGTTTTAATGAGTGGAACATGTAGAATATGTCAAATGACAGGAATTATGACAGGTGATAAATAGCAGTCTGATTTTTGCATGAGAGTTTAATCTCTGTTCGGAGAGTTTAAGTCTGTTCTGTCGGACAAAATAAATGTGCCGTTTTCGTGGTCTGACCGTTCCAATTTTTAACCTGTTCCACAATTAAAACTGCCCCTGTTGCAGTGTTCCCATATATCAAAGTTTATCCGACTAGACACCCTTAAGCTATTAACAAATTTTCAGCTTGCTATTAATCAACTTTTTTTTCATACGCGGGATCCAGACCTATCTATAAAGTGCAGTTCTAGCGTCCTTAACTTATTTGCGACTTCTTCTTCGAACTTCTCTTTACATTCCTGGATCTTCAGTTTTTCCAGGTCCAGTTTGGTTGTTCTTTGTTATCTTTCGTTTCTTTCCCTGTTAACTCACTGCACCATGTTAACTGCATCTAAATTTGGTTTGTAATAAAAAATGGTCTGACCCACAGCATGCTCCTCGTCGTGTTCTCACATCGGAGATACTACTGGCTGCCCTTTTGTCTATCAGCACATGGTCAATTTGATTGGTTGTGGTTCCATCTGGTGAAATCCATGTCATTTTATGTATGGTTTTATGTGGGAAGCATGTGGAACTTATAACCATGTTTTTACTGGTGGCAAAATTCATCAAAAACTCCCTAGTCTCGCTTGTTTCATTGTGAAGTAAGTGTTTTCTTATTGTGCCATAGAACTGTGGTTCCTTGCCTATTTTAGCATTCATATCACCCATTATAATCTTGATGTCATTTTTTGACGCATTATCATATAGGTACTACCTCCAGCTGTTGGTAGAAGCTTTCCTTTGTGTACCGAAATGTTAAAACAATTCTCAAGAAGGATCTTCATATCTGTGTATCTTTTCTGTAGCTTCTAGCAATATTGGTACATTAATTTCATTTATTTGTTGTTCACATATTTCTCTCTCAAGCCTTAAAAAGTCTAGTCTTTGAACTTTACCTTTTTAGTTTAGATAAAGCGTGAACGTTTTTTTTAAATTGATAATAGATAACATTAAAATTCTTATTACACGTTGACTAAAATATAGTTACATAGATCTAATAAAATAACAATCTCAAAAATGCTCGAAGGAATTTTTTGATGTAATATTTCCATCCAAACTAAACGATATCATTACGGGAGACTTCGCCGAAGGTGAAATGAGAAGAAAATAAAAACGAGAAAGTAACAAATAGTTTGGGCATATTATAAAAGGGCCACGAAGGCAATAACTTTTCCCGGCAAGAATAACGACGACATGTTAAATTAAAAGACATTACGTTGGGTTATTTTCGAGCAGTAAATCTTTTTATATGAGTGTTTTCGTTGCTATAAAGTCAGAATGGGCTGAGGTGGGCTTACAATTCGTAGACAATGATTCATTTTGTAGAGGGAGGGGGTTGTTCCCGAGAGTATTTAACATTTTACTCCAAAAAGAGCATTTAGGATCGTTGTAAAGCCGAAAATGTTTCGTAAACATATATTATAATGTATTAAAGTATGTAACTTGAATTGATGATCTAAACTGAACGATATCGATGATGGGAAGATAAAAAATTTGAGATATTCAGTCATCAGTAACAGTTACTTCAGAATCATATTCCTAATGACAAAATGAGGTACTTTATTGTGTGATACGTGATACTGTGATACATTTTTAATTTACTGTTTAATTTTGTGATAATTATGAACTGCTGCTTGGTGTATTCTGTTAAGTTATGTGTTGCTTTCATTTTTCCGTATCATAGTCATTCCGTTTCACTCACATTCCTTTTGTCTTTATTGTTATCCTATTCGCAACCTCCTGTTTTAGGGACCTGAGTCTGAGTCTCTTCTGCCTATTTTCTCATGCGTGATTCAGAGCCATATGTACGATGTTCGGGGCCCCGGGACAAACGTGATCTGAGGCCCCCTACCGGGGGGTCTCGGGGGTTTACCCTCAGCGGAAGAGGGTAAAACCCCCATCTCTTATCTGGAAAACGTCTTACGAAGTTAATTGCTTCGTTTTGAAGGTCTTGTTCGTTTGGATTCAAAATAAAATCACGTTGAACGATTCGGTACGTATCTACTGCTTTCATTCCTTAAAAGCGAGTGACTAGCTGATGGCATAATATGTGGATCATTGAGTAAAACACGGTTACTCTAAAGCATGACTTGGGATCTTGAAGTCTTTCATCTTCGCACAGTTCATCGATATGTTTTTTCGTCTTCTGCATTATTTTTGGAGCGAAGCCTACTGGTATTACCCAACGTTGACACATATTTAAAGCCTCTTCAAAGAAGGTTTCAAATTGTCCTCTCATCTTGTTTAGTCTTAAGAGGCTTTCTTAAAGTAAACTGCAAGTTGTTAAAAGGTCCAAAAATTCTGCTTGCAGTATTTTCGAGACTATGTTAAGGATTTCAAGGATTTTATTTTGCACAACCAGTAACAAAACCAATTTGAATGATTCTAGTTTCTTTTTCAGTTGTGCTGCTTCGTCTCTTTCATTTCTTTTGTTACTTGTCATAACTAGACTTAAAGGGGCACTTCAAAACATCGCAAAATCTGCGTTTCAATGCATGGACTGCATCAAATCTTTCAGTTTCCGGTTTTAGAGTCACTTTCGAGGAACATATTTTAGCTCAGTGCCTCCCAACGAACGATACTGTTTGTTGGGAGTTGGAAAATATGGAGATATAAAGGTTTATTGAGGGAAAATGCACAAAGAGGTAAACCAGATTGCTGAAATGATACAGAAAATTGAAAAGATGGAAGAAAAATTCGAGAATGCGTTAAAATTCGATATGGAAAAAGTGGAAGAAAAATTGAAGGAGATAGGAAAATTTCAAAAAGGAGGAGACCGTCGGGAAGTAATTGTATTCTAATGAGAGCAGAATCCAATTTGGCGGAGATATTAGAAAACGACATCCGGTACCTTTCATTAAAATCTTAAAAAACAAATTCCAACATATGCAGAACTTCGAAAACTGCAAATAAATTATAAGAAGCCATCTAAAAGACGGAACTGCTTTGTGGTTTGAAAGCAGAGAAAATGAGGTGACTTCATGGAGAGATTTTGAGACACAAATTTTTTTTATATTGGTGCAGGTGAAACAGGTTAAAAGCAATCATTGAAGTCGTTAGAATTAATATGCCGTGTACTTATTACAATCGAACAACTCGAAGTAGAACATGACTGAAAGTACTTTAAAAAAGTTTATTTGATCTCGTTACAATCTATGCACGGCCAACCAAACGGGGACTCCTGCGGGGGCCCTCTTGGCAGGGGGTCCCGGGGCATAGCCCCGGTTGCCCTAATGGTAGTTACGGCCCTGGGGTGATTCAGGATGGAAGGTTCCATCCACACGTAGTGGCCTCAGAGGGTCGTGCTCACAGATAAATATCTCTCTCTCTCTCTCTCTCTCTCTCTCTCTCTCTCTCTCTCTCTCTCTCTCTCTCTCTCTCTCTCTCTTTCATTCCATTTTTCTGATGTTTGCTACAGATTGTCTTCTTATATTTCCTTCTTTCTGACAATTATGGTTACTTTTCCCTCATTGCTAGCTGCATTATGGTATTTGCTCTTACCCTACCTACCTTCCAATTTTAATTCATTTCTATCTTCGATGAACATTCTGCACACGAATACACTGTGCTCGGCCGTGACAGCTACTCTACCATCTGTGCAGTTTCCATCTCCAATCTTCCCTATTCTTTCCAAGAAGGTCCTAAAGGAGTCGTTCAATGGTTAGGAACTGGATGAAAAAGTAATTAGGGTCTCTATCACTTCACTTCATCCATTCTGCGATATTTGGAGTTAATTCATCTACAAGTACCTACAAGCCGCCCCATGCCCATTTTTGTAGCTAATATTCTCTCCTACTAATGACTCTCATAGGTTTCCGTACTTCCTTTCACCATCAGGTGTATGGGTAAACACTCGCAATCACATGTCTAACCACCGCACCGTTGATGTTATTCTGTACACATGTGGTACCCTTTAGTACTTTTCTTTAGTCTTTCTCTAGCATCCTATAAGCACTTGTTGCCATACTGGTACCATGTAGAGTACAGTAGAGTAAACCAATTCCATTAAAATTCTTCTAGGATTACGCCCAAGTACTTTACTTTTTGGCAGGCAAGATCCTCCCTTCAGAACAAAAACTATAATGGTCTCTTGCCCCCTGACCTCTGAGGATTATAGCTCAATGTTCTCGGACACCAGCATGGGATCCCTGATTCCGATCCCGTCTTCAGTTTATTGCGGGCTGGGTTCCGTCTGTGGATGATTGGCGAGTTTTCGTTGTGTTCCACCAGCATGACCAGGTCATCCGCATATACTATTGCTTGCACACCAATGACAATGAGGGTCTCCAAAATCTCATTGTACAAAATATTCCAATTCCAAAGCAATGGTCCCAGTAGTCTGAGGATACTTTTCCAACTAGCACTATTAAAAGCAATATTGAGGAAGATAGCCACCATCAATCTGTTCCTACATATGGATATCCTCCTCTTGATTCTGCTTATGGCATCTATGTCAAAGGATTGATCTAATACGCTACGTATGACCACGTAAAGATCGCTAAACCGTATTGGAGCGTTCGAAACGTGGTATCTCATAAGGCTGCCAAAAACTTCGATATATGTAACTCAAAGTTTTAACTTAACTCTTGTGTCACAATCGTTGATTTGGTTAAAAAAAATGGAAAATTCGAGTTAATGAGACCAAATCAATCTATGCTACCTTTACACTAAGAAGAGGTATATGTCCAGCAGTGTTATTAAATAATCAAATTATTACTCAGAGAAATGAAGTCAAATATTTAGGTTTGCATCTTGACAGAAGATTAACATGGAGAACACATATATTTACAAAACGAAAACAATTGGGTCTCAAACTAAGACAACTTTACTGGCTTATTGGCAGGAAATCACAATTAAATCTCACAAATTAGATCTTAATATATAAAGCCGTACTGAAGCCAATATGGACGTATGGAATTTAATTATGGGGTTCTGCTAGCTATTCAAACCTAGAAATCATACAAAGATTCCAGAACAAAGTTCTTCGAATTATAACCAATGCTCCGTGGTATGTTTCTAACAAAATAATAGAAAAAGACCTCCAAGTTCAGTCCATAAAAACTGAAGTCACAAAGTACAGTGAAAAATACAAAAACAAAACTAGTGCTCACTCTAATGACTTGATGCGCGAACTGTTTAATGTCAACGATGAAGTGCGTCGACTAAAGCGTTTTAAGCCTACAGACTTGATAAACAAATTTAAATAAAATTAATTAACATTTACCACTACATTATTAAGGTGATACAGTAGCGATCAACAGGTAGCCAAAACGCGTTCCAAGATTGCGGCTGTAATTTTAAATATTATTTCGAGATATTTGGCACACGTATTCGTAATATAATAAAGAATGGCGGTACAGAGCCCAATTTGAAAAATATATTAATATGTGGAAATTACTCTGTAATTAAATAAAATATTAAAAAAACGAGCCTGTACCGCGATTAAGAAGAACAAAAAAATACACTTTCTTCAAATAAACTTTTTTATCCGATGCCTAGATTTTGTGTCATTTTGGAACTACTAAAATTTTTTATTTCATTAGTAGTTCCAAAATGACACAAAATCTAGGCATCGGATAAAAAAGTTTATTTGAAGAAAGTGTATTTTTTTGTTCTTCTTAATGGGGTACAGGCTCGTTATTTTAATACCGTATTTAATTACAGAGTAATTTCCATACATTAACATATTTTTCAAATTGTGCTCTGTACCGCCATTCTTTATTATATTACAAATACGTGTGCCAAATATCTCAAAAAAAATATTTAAAATTACAGCCGCAATCTTGGAACGCGTTTTGGCTAACTGTTGATCGCTACTGTATCACCTTAACTTTGTTTGTTAATTATATGTTAAAGGAAGCCTCCCACTGGAGAGAATTCCTACATGTCATTTTTTCTTCTAATAATCGTCATAAAATTTACTTATTGTTATGAGTGATAACAGATTGTAAATTAAAAGGAGCTAAATAAAAAAAATCGTTGATCTTTCATTTCTCTACGTATTCTCTATAATTTTTTTGCTCGAATCTCTTAAGCAGTTCTTGGTCATGCTAGATATAAGAATGAAAAGAGGAAAAACTAACTTCATCTAATCTATAATATAAAATATACAGAAGGACACACAGTACATCAAAAAACTGACTCGATTATACATCCAGCCTTAGTTTAATTCTTAAATAAATTTCCATTCGGGGATGTCGTTAAGCCCCCGGAAAAACAAAGTTAGAGAGAGACGAAGAGCTATTTATATTGACACATACATTATTCATTCTATTTACGGCATTAATATTAATTCCATCCCCCTCGGAATAGTCGGGCTGACAGAGTGTCAGATCCGAGTGATTAATGTTACGATAAGAATAATTCTTGAATACTTAGCGAATGGCTCTGCGAAATGCTAATGTACAATAACTTGAAGGATTATCAAAATTTTGTTTTCCGAGTTAGCGGATGATAAACAAAGTTGATTTCGTAGATAAATATTTTGATTTTGTTTGTTTGCTGCTGTAAATTTAATTACATCCCTAACATATTCTGAACTATGTTATTATACTATTAAAATACCGTTTAAACATAATTAATTCAAGGTAATTGTACAATTAAGGCATTTCAGAGTTATTTGGACTGTATTATAGGTATGGTTCAAATGAATTAGGAGAGGTTATGTTACACAGAAAATATCTAAATTAAGTGTATAAAAAGGCTTACTAATATACCTGTTATTTCCCTCTCGAATCGATAATCGTCACATATGCAGGTTTCACACACGGTGGTTTATCTGCCTGTCTTTTGCGGATACACGTGTGCACATCACTGTTTGCGTTTTAAACTAGTTCACAAGGAGAAAACGCGTTTTTTTATTAAGAGAGGCGGAATAGAGGCCGATAGAGCTTTGCGGTACTTATCACGATACGGTTTTTGTTGAGTTAGTCATTATTACTTAGAGGGGACGCAATAGTGAAAAAAATCGTCTTTTCTGTCATAGAGTCCGAATCAGAGAGTTATTCGCATGTCTGATAGAGTTCGGATAACACAAATAGTCAAAAATAACAGTTTTTTTTTAGTAAAAGATCAACCGGACTTTACATATAGTCGGAAAAATGAAAGAATACCCATGAACGATCACATCAATCACTTATTCTGTATTTTCTGTCTTTTTCTACAACAAACGTTTGTTATTTATAGAAAAAGACAGCAAATGCAAAAAAAGTGATTGATGTGATCGTTCATGGGTATTCTTTAATTTTTTCGACTGTAGCGTAGTTTGATTTTTGTAGGTTTTCAATATACTTCATGCTACGTACATCACTGTTTGTGTTTATTTTATAATCAGATGAGAGATCACTAACAAAATATAGGCAGGCCACCGATATTATGCTTGTTCTTGTTCTTTAAAATTTGTTCAAATTGTGGTGATGCTACAAATTACTACCAAAAACTGGTGGTTTTTATCATTTGTTTACTTTTGTTCTAAATTTTGGCGGAATCGCCGAACAAAGTTCCTCTAACAAAGTTGCAAAAAGTTTTTTACTCCATATAGTCTAGAGTGGGGTTTCGGGGCCGATTGAGGTCACCGAGATTTTACAACTGATTTTTATGTATTTTCACCAGTTCGGTCCGAATCTTCAACATGATAATCCGAATTTTTGTACAGGAATTTGTTATTAACAATTTAATTTGAAATCAACAAACTTTGAAAAATTAAAATCGGTCCATTAGAAGCCGAGATATTGCAAATTAGTTATTAAAGAAGCTGAAAATGCGAGCATTATCATAACGAAAACTTTGTTTATTTACGTATTTTAATTCATAATATGGAAAATTGCTCTATTATGAAAAGTAGTTTAGAATTAATAATTATGTTTTAATGTGCAATTATATCATTCTAATTTAAATGTTATGTACTATAAAGGTAGTTTACTCTTGATCGAAATTCAAATTTTTTTAATACCTCGTATAAAATTAATAAAATTTTATATTTGATGCATCATAAATCTTAGAACATGAAGAGCTTTTTATGAAGAATAACTTTTCTTCGCCAAATTAAAAATAAAAGGGTTATAAATTAAAATGTTGTTGGTACCCATAATTTGAGAAAAATCTTCAAATATTTTTTCCATTATTATTAGAAGGTTGTAATTGCACATATCAGACCATAATTTTTTATACCAAACAATATTATTTCATATACTGTCGGTTCGCTAAACTCAGACACAACTGGCTAACGATTTTAGTCAATAATTTTGCGAATTTGGCAAAAAAATGATTACTGATTAGTTAATAATTATTAAATAATTAGTAGTTTTGCCAATTTTGGCCAAATTCGCAAAAAACAAAAAAATTACCTACTAAAATCACTAGCCAGTTGTGTCGAGTTTAGCGAACCGACTATATTTTAATTTCATAGCAAATGGAACAGTCCATTTATCATAAAGGGGAGGCCGTATACTCGTATAAACCCTTTTAAAGCTGTTAATAAATTATTGCTTTTAAAATTTACTCAAATTGTATTTTTGAACATCTTATTTATTTTATTTAATAATTAAATTCACTATCAAATGTCATTGATGATTTATTAATACTTAATTTAAAATTTAGTATGACATTCACGAAGTGTCAATATCAAATGTAAATAACCTATGATTTGCTTAACAAATCGACATTAAAAAACTAGCCTACATAATAGCAACGATTTCAGCTGGACGTGTAGTGTGTCGGAAGAAAATAAAATGATTGTGACGTCACATTTTAGACTTTGAGGTCGAGTATCTCGAAGACGGTTAGAGATATCGAAATGCCGTTTTCAGATTTGGATTCAGAAGGCAAAACTACATAAGAATCCATCGATGCACCTGCTCTAAGTATTGCAGGAGCGGCAACGCAATAACACACAGACTTTTGCAAAGGACATCGCACACATCTTATGGAAAATATAATGTCACTCAAATTCAATAAAATTTATACGATTAGATTCGTTTTAATATAACGATCAATTCTTATCATTGCGCCAACTCTTAATTATGATTAATTACGGCGCAAATTGCAATTAAAGTTTATCGAAATCACATTCTTGGAGTCCATAAAATGTTAGTTTACAATCATTATTGCTCTGAGTGCTATTCATAACAGCTTAAATCCCGCTGGGCCTAAGCGGATTAGTGAAACTAATCCGCTGATTTATGGAGTACCGAAAATCTGGGTATTTTAAAATATTTTTTCTCTCTCTAACTTATGTACCTACCCATTTGATTTCAGATTTATTTATATCAATTTCTGCTCTTATTTTTGAAAATAGAGAGTTGGCGCAATGATAAGATTTGATCGTTAATTTAAAACGAATCTACTGGTATAAATTTTATTGAATTTGAGTGACATTATATTTTCCGTAAGATGTGTGCGATGTCCTTTATAAACGAAAAGTTTTCGTTGAAAATAAGAAACATCGCACATTTTTGCTTATAACTTTTCCTTTTGCTCAATGTAAAAAGATTTAAATCACCTCATTTTAAAGCTATGATTATTAGCTTTAAAATAAATTTGAAAAATTATGTTTTATAAATTTTTGACGAAGTTACATATTAAAGTATATAATTTAGTTGTAAAAAACAATCCAATTTGTTGACAACGATTTTAGTATCGATGAAATAAAAAAATATATGAGTAGTGTCGTAGCTTTGAATTGAATTTAAAGACAAAAATGTCCGATATAGTCGATCATTTGTTAATAATAAATTTACAATAATATGTCGGCTTCTAATGGACCGATTTTAATTTTTCAAAGTTGGCTTGGATTGTTAAAAAAATCATAACATGATTTGGAAAAATGGTATCCCTACCTTTATTAGTTCATTAGTTATGTTAAAAGAATTTAAATAATTAAATTGTGAATAACAAATCCCTTCCCTAAAATTCGGATTATCATGTCGCAGATTCGGATTCAGCGGGTCAAAATACATAAAAATCAGTTATAAAATCTCATGGAACTCAATCAGCCATGAAACTCCCCGTTGCTCCTAGACCAGTGGTCGGCAAAGTGCGGCTTCGGAGCCGCATGTGGCTCTTTGGCTCCTTAGGTGCGGCTCTGGCATAAATATCCACCGAAAGTGCAATATTTTCATTTAAAAAAACTTGGTAGGAAAAACATTACCTACATCTTATTCTGATAAATTACCTTTTATCAAACTTACAAACTTTAGCATTTGTCAAAATTTCTCTTAATGCTTCGATAACCGAGTTGAAATTCTCTCCTTTTAACATTTGCATTAATAGCTTTGAAATATGTATTTAAGAACAAGGAGGTATGGCGCTTTCCATTTGGAACATAGGGCCTCTACAGTTCCCTTCCATTCATCTGTTTCTGGCAAGGGCTTTCACCTCTGTCCATGTTAACCCATTGTCTTCTAGCTCTCTGGTAATATTTCTTTTCCAGGATGTCATTGGTCTGCCTTGTTTTCTTTTTCCAATTGGTTGGTAATCCAGGGCTTGTTTGGTTATATCATCTTCATTTTTCCTTAATGTGTGTCCAATAAACTTCCATTTGCGTCTATTTATTTGCGTTCCTTGTTACTTATCCGATTTGGACAATATATTTGCAATATTCGTCTAAGTCCTAGACTAATATGTCGAGATATGGAGAATTTCAGCTTTATTGTAAGAATTTTATTCAAGAAAATTCTTTTTAGCTTAAAGGGATGGGTACGTATTTTCGGCTGCAACGCTATTCAAATGGGGATTCATTTTTTTCGAATCCTGAGAAAACTAATAAATATTTTTGAAAAATTTAAACGCAGAATGAAAAATTACATTATTAGCGAGGGCCGAAAGTCCCTGAGAACTTCAATAATGTTTATTTTAATAAGTTACAGGGGTGAAAAACTAAGAGAAAGTTTAGTGTGATTTTTAAATTTAAATATCTCATTCAAAATAAACTTTTTATTTATTCTAAGGAACTTTCGACCCTCTGTAATAATTTATTCCTTCATTCTGCTTTTAAATTTTTCAAAAATATTTATTGGTTTTTTCAGGATTCTAAAAAAATGAATACAATGTCCGTGGTAATATTTTACAAATCTATCTTTGTCATACAACGCACTCTGTCGAATAGAATATTGTCAGCATATTGTCAATCAGACAGTGACAATCAGTGACAATTTTAAATATTTGACATGGCATTGGGAATATTTTGAGTTGTTGATTAAATAATATCGATAGTGTATTTAATAAATAATTGATTTAAGATGTGAACTTAATAAAAAGTTATTTATTGTGTATTATTTTTGGAAGATCCAAGCAGAGAATGCATAAGGATGTATTCTGTGATCCAAGTATTTTGTTGTTAAAGATGTTCAAAATTGTAAGCGCTCCATAGTAACAATATATTATTTAAAAATCACTTTAACACTTTTCCTCTTTTCTCGATTGAGTATTAGTTTTTGTTGTACATATAAATTATTACAATCACTGAATACATAATTAGTGAAAACAATATCATATTTTATTAACTGAATTAATAATTTGCAATTATACAAATAACAGTTATTCAAGAACATTCAAAAGCCATCTCTTTAAAGCTAATGACGACATTGTCAAGTAGAATGACATTCTAGTAATGTTTACATATCCAAACCAGTGTGAATTTTACTACACATTTGCCGTGTAAAGACAGAAAAAGTAGGGATAGCCGTAAAATATTTGCTAATTATGTACCGATGGCCTTAAGGAAAGTGAGCTTTTGCTTAAATAACGTTTTAGCGGTTTTAGTACTGTAAACTAATAGTCATATTATGTTACAGATCTGCCCATCTTATCAATTTAACATCATTGATTTTTATAAAAATCGTTCTTACTTGTCTGTGAGGTTTCAAGAAGAATATCAATTTGTGCTTACTCTTGTAAAAATATAAATATCTACATATTATATAAATAAAATCTTAAAACATGAACTTGTCTTACAAATAAAGAAATTATGTATTAACAAAACCTTCAAACGAAAAGACCTCAAACGGCTCTTGAGTTCAGCCTCGTCCATTCTCCATAACAGGTTCTTATTTTAATACCAAAAACAAACAAAACTCTCACATTATTCATGTTACAATGAACCCCTGCAGGTGAGGTTGTTTTTTACCTTTTTCTTCTTGTCTTCGTCTAACTACTATGATTATTCGTAGTAATAGCCTCATGTACCTGTGTACAATAGAAGATGGAATTTAAATAACATGTTTGGGAAATTAACCTAATGTCGGGTTAGGCTATCGAGAGGAGTAATCAAAAAATTGTGTTACGAGGGCAATGTTATAATTATTTTTTTCTCCTATGAGATTACATAAATATACATTATATCCACCACATATAAAACATTTCGGAATTTGTAAAATCAAATAAAATCTTCTTCTTCTTTTTTGAGTATCGTCCAAAATTTTAGGCGTGAGTAGCTTCATGACAATTTGCCGACACTCTTCTTGAACTTGAGCGGAATGTATCAATTCATCTGCTGATAAGCATTGACGAAGGTTTCGGAGCCATGAATATTTCTTCTTACTAATTCCTCTTTTTCTCTCGTTCTTTCCGTTAAATATTAACTGCAGTATTCAGTATCTGCTACCACTCATTATAAATATGCCCCAGCTATTTAAGTTTTCTCTTTTTTATCATCTTCATTAAGTCACCATCGCCTTGACCTACACTGTTTAAGACTTATACGTTGAATCCATGATATTTTGAGTATTCTGCGATATAACCACACCTCGAAGGCTTCTAATTTGTTCATCATATTAACCTTCATGATCTAGGTTTCACATCCCTATAATAATAGAGGATACACATAACATTTTGGGAACTTGATTCTTAGTTGTAAGTTCAGCTGAGAATTACACAGTATAGATCTAAGTTTCATAAATGCTCCTCTTGCAATTTTTATAAGAGTGTTAATTTCTTTATCAAGATTAGTGTCTCGTTTATCCAACATCGTAAGTATTTAAAATGGTTAACTTTTGTAATAGGCTCATTGTTGACAATTAGTTGCATAAGGCCAACGTCTTGTTTACTAACCACAAGTAACTTTGTCTTTGATGTATATTTATGCCAAGTTCGTTATTGAAGCATTCTCTAGTGACTCGATCTATACGGAATCAACGATCTTCGATACTTTCAGCCATGATCGCTGTGTCGCATATCTGATGTTAATAGTTTCTCCTCAAATTCGAACTCCACATTACCCTTCCAGGACTTCGTTAAATATTATTTCCTAATACACGTTAAACACAATTGGGGATAACACACAACCTTGTCTGACACCTACCAGATAAACGCTTCTATTCTACCATAATAGAAGCTTCTTGATTCCAATATAGATGTTATAAAAGTCTCAGATCTTTATCATACATTTCAATAATTTATAGGTACTTAAACATCCTAACATGGATACTATCAAACGCTTTTTCAAAATCTATAAAGCAGATGTAAGTTGATTTCTGTACTTCACATATGATCTTTGAAGTAATATTAGCATGGAGAACAAAGAACACATGGAGAACAAAGCTTCCCTTGTTCCCAATCCTCTGAAACTGAATTATCTGTTTCCCATGTTTGCTTCACATTTTTGTTTAATTCTATTGAGAATTATCTTGAGAAGCAATTTGAGAGATGGGACTGGGACAAATTATGTAGACTCCAACCATATTTGTGGCATTATTCCAGTTTCGTATATGTCGTTATCTAGAAGTTTCAGCCAGTCTGATGGTATTTCTCAGGGTCTAGAGATTTCCCATTTTTTGCTTTGTTTGATGGCTTTCTCTACTTTCGTTTTTAAAATACTAGGACCAGAATTCGTATATTTTTGCGGTATTAAATGGTGGCCACGTGTCCAAGTAGCCTCCGTATTATTTTATGGGTTGAAAGTTTGGACATTAACGAAAGATGTTTCGTATAGATTAGAAGCCTTCGAGTTATGGGCCTACAGAAGGATGTTAAGAATAAGTTGGGTGGATAGAGTCACGAATTTCGAGGTGTTGAGAAGAATGGGAAAAGAAAGACAGGTTTTGAATACAATTTAAGTTAGAAAACTGCAATATTTGGGACATGTCATGAGGGGCGAAAGTTGTTGCCATTAATAATACAAGGAAGAATACAGAGTAGAACGAGTCGGGGAAGAAGCCGCATAGAATTATTATACCTTTGGAGTTTGTCATGAAATGATGAGTTCTTTTTCTCCGAGTGTACAGTCGGAAAAATGAAAGACCATGAACGATCACATCAATCACTTATTTTGTATTTGCTGTCTTTTTCTATAAACAGCAAACGTTTGGTATAGAAAAAGACAGCAAATACAAAATAAGTGATTAATGTGATCATTCATGGGTATTCTTTCATTTCTCCGAGTGTAGGTAAAATGCTGGAAGTGTCTTTCAAGTTTTTTGTGTATATTAAACTCATCGTGTTTTCTAGGTAGTTCTTCCATTTCACGACATATTTGTTCTATCCAGGTTTCTTTTGCTCGCCTAACTTCGTATCTTATTTGTCTATATATTTCTCTATATCTGTATCAAGAACTAATTGGTAGCAATTAATATTTCCTGTAATAAATAAACTTGGGGAAGTGTCTTTAATGAAATTACGATCAAGAACCAACTGTCATCATAAATTATCAACTCCATACAAAAACAATACTCACTAATTGGACATGAACAACCTGCTTAGCTTAGATAATACTTTTTGAGTTTGCTTTAATATTTTCCTGAAAAACATAAATTCCTAGATAGAAAATACCTAGCGAAAGTTTTACATGTCTCATTAGCAGTGTCGTTAATATGGAAATAATAAAGTGTCGTTATATAACGCAAAAAAGAACAACTGCAGTGCTACAGAGTGAAAGTTACATCATTGGAATTTGTTTTAAATTATAATTGTCGTGATAGAGGGTGTAGCAGTTAGTATGACGGAAACTGCACGAGCAGAAGAAAGTATAGATATATCGATTGTAGGAAGCAACCAATTGGAACTAGCTCGAACACATCGATAGATATAATATTTATTACAGAAAACATTTTTATGTAAATTTATTTCTATATTGCTTGTACGGGGTGTGTAAAAACGATTTTTCAGAAAAGAAAATTTTAAATTCTGAAGTTTTTTTCTTACAGATTGGATGAAAATGCTCCTTTGGAATGTCCGGAAATTGTTCGTTTTCTTTTAACATCATAACCTTGGATGGGAATTTGCCTGTCTGACTATATCCTTTCTTTTAAACTGCTTTGTGACCTTTTCGTCCATTGACTTCCATTCATAGTTTTCAGGTCGTCTTCCACGTCATCTAACCATCTCTTTCTGAGCCTTTCTTTTTTCGTCTTCCTGTCGGCTTCCATTGTAATATTTTCTTTGTTGTTTGTGTGTCTTCTTTTCTCTAGACATGTCCCAGCCATGACAGTCTTTGACTTTTCACAAATCTTACAATACCGCACTCTGTATTTACTTCATTAATATCATCGTTCCTGTTGATTCTCCATGTGCCGTCTTCCTCTTCCACCGGTCCGTATACTTTTCTCAGTATCTTTCTCTCGAATGTCGAATTGGGCTTCATCTCTTTTTGTCATTACCAAGGTTTCACATCAATAGGTGGATATGGGTCTAATTAATGTTCTGTAGATAGTCAGTTTGGTTCTTTTATCTAATAATTCCGATGCCATACGTTCGACGGTCTAGTTGCCTATTGCGATATTATTTTCATTGTCAGGTGTTCTTTTGATGGCCATGTAATTCGTTTTTGTTTCGTTTATTTTAAGTCCCCTTTTTCGTGCCTCAGGATCAATTCCCTTGAACGCTTTCCTTGGTCGTTGGTTGCTGTATTACTGGAGATTATTTTACCGGGTGTCGACTTATATTTTCCCCCATTTTAACTGCCTATGACTTCTAAACGGCTCAAGATAAAAATATGCGGTTTTCGCTGAAATGTTTTATTTTAGTAAAAGTTTTGTCTGAATGGATTGAATTTTTTATATCGCTTTCAAATACGAAAAGAAATGGCGGATTTTTGAAAGACTTTTTTTTAATGGAACACCCAGTATATTTTTTTGTAATTTAAAAGAAAGGTCATTTACCTATCCAGCGATATAAAGTTTTTCAAAATCGGTTTTCAAATCACTGAGTAATTAATTTTTAAAATGAGAGGTGCAACGTGGATATCGCATACCTAAATAACATACTAAGGGCCGGTTGTTCGAACGCTAATCAACAATGATCATTATCAAATAATTAATTACTGTCAATGTCAACTTTAAAAACATAATTAATTACAATTCTGAGACTATAATCAATTAATATAACAATAATTATTAACATAATTAATAATAAATCTCAAAATTGTAATTAATTATGTTTTCAGCAACCCAAACAAAGTTGACATTGACAGTTTTGGTGACAGTAATTGAATATTTGATAATGATCATTGTTGATTAGCGTTCGAATAACCGGCCCTTAACTAAGCAAACTGATAATATGATATGTGATTTCCACATTGCATCTCTCATTTTAAAAATTAATTACTCACTCATTTGACAACCGATTTTAAAATTTTTTAGATCGCTGGATAGGTAAATGACCGTTTTCTCGAGTTACAAAAAAATATACTGGGTGTTTTAATAAAAAAAGTCAACAACCTTTCTTTTTCAAAAATCCGCCATTTTTTATTTAAAAGCGATGTAAAAAATGGTTATTTACCTAAAAACTTGAAAACACGGTCATTTACCTATCCAGCGATATAATTTTTTTAAAAATCGGTTGTCAAATGAGTGAGCAATTAATTTTTAAAATGAGAGATGCAATGTGGAAATCACATAACATAATATCAATTTGCTTAGTTATGTTATTTAGGTATGTGATATTCACGTTGCACGTCTCATTTTAAAAATTAATTACTCAGTGATTTGACGAACGATTTTGAAAAACTTTATATCGCTGGATAGGTGAAGGACCTTTCTTTCAATTTACAAAAAAAATATACTGGGTGTTCCATTAAAAAAAAGTCAACAATGTTTTTTTCAAAAATCCGCCATTTTTTTGTATTTGAAGCGATATAAAAATTTAATACATTTAGATAAAACTTTTACTAAAATAAAACATTTCAGCGAAAACCGCATATTTCTATCTTGAGTCGTTTAGAAGTTATAGGCAGTTAAAATGGGGGAAAATATAAGTGGACACCCGGTATTATAAAAAAAGAATGTGTGTACTTTGAACGCACGTAAGAAGTTATACTTCTATTATATGATTTCAACGAAATCCCCAAGAAACAATTGGACGTAATATTACGACGTCTTAACGTTGGATTAAATGCCCCAACGTTAATACGCGACGTTGCGACGAGGGTCAGAAAACCGTTATTTGCACCTAAGTGGGGAATAGAAATACGGGTTGCCTCGACGTCCCCCTCTCGACTTCTCAGCTATAGATATTTTATCGTCAAATTACGTTAGTTTTTAGGACTTTGGTCTTGTAAAGTAATAGTATAAAATTCTCTACCACAGAAGTACGGCCGACACACTTCATTTTTACCAAATAAGTTAATAATCTTGGAGCATATTAAATCATCAGAAACTAAGATGCATGACGACCTGTTGATACTTATTTAAGTAGGTTCCTACTCTATACAGAATATAACCTAAGTGACTTGTATAATTATTTTATTAATCATCTGCCTCATTGCATAATGCGGTCGAAAATTTACAAACGCAAGGAAGTGTACTGTTAAACTAGGTATAAAAATTGCTAAAAAGTGAAAGCGCCTCAGAAATTTACAGGTTAAATCAAACAAAACGGTAAAAATAGAAATAACCATCGTAATTAAAAAAACATATTATGTCTAGACCCATACAAAATTATCCTTGATTTATATATAAACAAAATTCGTTAATTAAAATCAAATATTCATTAAAATCTAGCAAAAAAATTGCCAAACATTATGTTTCAAAAAATGGCTGAACCATGGCGATCTTTCATTAATGGCGGATTTGACTCGCGACCTAAATTGCACTACATTTTAACTGATTTGGACAAGGACACCCCCTGTCGACCTTTAGTATAACCTATGTTTACCTTGCACACCTCGAATTTACCTATTGGTATACCTAATACGTCCTGAAGTAAGCGCAAACAACCTGGTCTTGACGACAGACTCCCGACGACCGGTCGTCGTCATGAACACGCCTTAATCTGGTGGACAGATTTACTTTACGACGTTGGATAGTCGTCGACGTTTTTTAGTAAATTACAGGTATCTTATAAAAAATACTTTGACGTCAGGTTAACGTATACAACTTTACTTAAGTACTACGTTGTTATTACCTACGTGTATTGTCGTTCTCACCTTCCCGCAAGTACACGCAGCAATCTACCATATACCTACTGAGAAAACACCCGACGTCTCCTGAACGTTGGGTTCGATACTAATAAATACTCTGTAATCCCCGACGTTGAGCAGTCGTTAAATGTCTTCCAGTAAATTACATTGTAGTATAGAGGTTATACCCGACGTCAGCTTAACGTTAAACCTTACCCTAATAATTAACGTTGGTATTCTCAACGTTGGATTGTCGTTGTCGTCTTCCCGAAAAATACGTCTACCATACTCGATAAAACACCAACGTCCTCTGAACGTTGGAATCTATCCTAAAAAATACGTTGTAATTCCCGACGTTGAGTAGTCGTTGATGTATGCCACTTAATTGCACTTATACTACAGATAGGTTAATACCGACGTCAGCTTAACGTCAAACCTTATCCTAATAATTGACGTCGTTATTCCCGATGTCGGTTGGTCATCAGATTATATTACTTATTAGCAGCAACGTTGGTGCATAGGAAAAACAGACGTTGTCCTTGGTTAAGGCTTATTGTGAACCAATTTTGTCCTTAAATTTAACGTCCCATTAGGACAAAATTGGTTGCAGATCGTAAAATTGCTATTTGGGTCAATATACTTTAAACAGTTTATTTATATTTAATTTAAATATTAAACTAATTTTAATTCTTACTATTTTACAAAAATTTTTAATAAAACAATACCAAAAATTAAAAAGATAAAAGAATAAAATTCCACAACAAACACATTGAAAAATTCCACAGAGAAATTATTTCTAAACAATAATTATTGTTCCCAAAAATTTTAACTAAATACGTATTTCCTGAAAAAATTATATAATAATATATGTATGTACTTACAATCATAAAATGTATAAAAAAAAATAAAAAAAAATAGTAACTTGCATTGGGGATCGAACCCGCTTCCCGTCGATCCCGCCGATCGAAAATCTAAGTGATTTTCCATTGCGCCACCTTCGAGTATCTGTCATGTGGGAATATACACCAACTGAACGTTTACACCATAAACTTTTGACAATTGTTTATTGCTTATATGAATTTAATCAAATTAGTCTGATTTTTATGGAATTAAATAAATATTTTGTGGAATAACAATGTATTAGGTGAATATTGGTAGAAATTTTGATGGTAATCAAATTATGTAAATTAAAGCATTACATACTATTTTGGTAGGTTCATTTTAAATTTTCAAAATAGGTAGGTACCTGTGTAATTTTTTTATTAGGATACTGAAACATTTACAATGATTACGTACCTGTCGCTTCTAAAAACTATTTAAAAAGTCACTACAATTATAAACTTGCTTTTTTCTCTGCCATCACAACAATAAAAACTAATAAACACAACATTTGTTTATCCGTAATCTCCATATTGAACAATTATTGACAGATGATTTTAACACCCAATCAGATCCCGTATAACGTTTGAGCAACTAATACCATACTGTCGGTGTGCGCATGCGCCCGTAGAAATAAAAATTCACCCTCGTACCTAAAGAAGTATAACTTCAAAAAGGACTGTATCATGGAACGCGACTAATTTTATTGTTATAGATTTGAGAGCTCATGTTACTCAAGCCTTGCATTTTACTGGGAAGGCTATGTGGGGAGTCATGTTTATTCCTAGAAACTCACATTCAAGCTTCATTATCGTTAGATTCCTGATAAATTAGCTTACCTGCACTATTACTGGATGAGGATTTATTTCCTTAGTCCTTAGTTCCCTAGTATTTTCCTTAGACCTCAAAATAAGGCAATAAATAAAAAAGGTATTTAGCATAAAAATTTGTTCAGTTTTAAAGCAGACGTTTGTAGGTACCTGAGTGTATTAAAAAGTTATTTTTGCAGATAAAATAAATTTTAATTTATGCTCAACTCTTCGCTTGTTTCTGTGTCTTCTACAAATGGCCTCATCATACAATTCTGCAAAAAATTAAGTCCAAATAATATTTACGTGAATCAAATATCTTCTCATTAGTAAATGAAGTTCCATCCTTAGATAAATGATTCCCCGCATAGGACAGTAATTTATAAGTGAGCCTAATTGGAAAATTTTCTACAGCAATGGGACTTTTTGATGCGTTTCGAACTCTGTAAAACTATTACGGCTTCATTAGTCCTGTACGAAGCGCTGCTAACAAATTACGAAGTTGCAATTAATAAAACAGCACAATACAATTAAAATTCTACAGTTTGTTCTATACTAATTGGCAGAACAATTAAATTAAGATCCATTCGACAGTATTTTTATATATCGCGTGTTAACGAGGCAGTTTTTCTCTTTTTATTACACATTTACATGGTCCGAGTTTGTTCGATTGTCGAAAATAAAGTCGTTTTTTTTTTTCGTTTTGTCAGGATTATGTGAAAAGGGTAAAGCTATTTTCCTGTATAGAAAAAATAGAAATATTTTAAATATTTTCAAATGTTGTCTTTAGTCGAACGTATTCAACTGCATGTTTTTAGGGACATCTTAGAAAATCTAATATAATAGAATAAAGAAAAAAGAACAACTGAAGAATTAATAAGATTCTAAAATACTTAATAATAAAACAAACAAATTCCAAAGATTTCTTGCCCCTTTATTTACCCCCATCCCTCTTCGTGGAAAGTCGTGTTTGGTATCATTCGATATAGTTTTGAAAAATATTGAGCAAGTATTTTTTAGTTTTTCGATCTGTCATTCATTTCGCGAAATATTCGCTTTTTCTTGTGAATCTTTGGGACTCACCCATATCCTTACGCCCCGCCCAAATCGTCAAATTTTTGAAACATACACACTGTTTTGCATGTAATACTTAACTTACCTTATCTTAATCTGACGATTTTGAGTTCTAAGGATAGATTTTTTTTTCGGCCCCTCCTTAACCAACTTCCCTGCAGTAAGTGTCAATATATGGTAGAGGTACATTTTCAGGGTACAAGGTTTCACCCTATGTAATAATCTGAAGCGCTCGAGTAACTGCAAAAATTCCCGCTCGGACTTCCCTACCAAAATAAATTATTCAAAAATATAACAATATCGTATATTAAAGGTTTGTTAGGGAAACTTAAAAGAATAGGAAACAAATGTAGACCAGGGCTAAACTTTTGTCTTTGCACTTTTTTCACATAACTTCAAAATGTATGCGAATATTTTAAATAAACAAGTCTTTGGTTTTTATTTTTATCTTTCGCATAAATTTTTTGTCACGAAATTTGGTAAAAACTTACTTTTTTATGTCCCAAACACACTCTCATTTTTTTTTATTAAAATATTTGTTGATTCCATTTGTTTTGATTTAATATCGAAAAATCACCCTAATTTTCTATCGAAAAATCCTATGTCAAAATATCTGCTTCTTTTTAAATCGGTGCACAATTTGTTCGTTGAAATTTCTATTTTCTGGTGGCATATAAAATATACATTACTGGTCCGGTTTCACCAACAACAAATAAATCAATGAATAGTTATTCGTCGAATAAAATTTATTAGACGTTTATATTTTTATTTTATTTCAATGTAATTTTGACAATTTAAAGTTAAACTGACGAATTTACTTTCTAATAAATATATACAGCGACAATAACTTGCCAATTTATTCGGAAAATAAATATTTATTTGATAAATAACAAAATGAGTCTTATTTGACGTTAGTAAAATGGAGAAATGTCAATTTATTGGTCGAATAACTTTATTCATAAAATAAACCATTATTGTCGTTGGTGAAACCAGCCATAAATGGCGAATTTTCGTAGCAAATGCAAAATAACGCCAATTTGTGACATCAAACGTTAGGTTTTCACTAAGTTTTGTGAAAAATTTTTTTTGTAGAAGATAAAATACCCAAAAACTTAGCTATTTAAATATTTTTCATAAATTTCGACGGTATGTGGACAAGGTGTGAATACAAAAGTTGTAGATCTTTGTATTTGCTACATCTTTACCATTTACCTTTTTTCCATTTGGCCTTTTAGTTTTGCCGAAAACCGCGATAAACACTTTTTTCCCTTAAAATCTCAACCCTTTCACTTCCTGACCACAGATCGCCTGTAAATTATTTTTTCTTTATTTTTTGGTATATTTTCTTTATTTTACAGTGGGTTCCTTCCTGTTACTATTTATTTTTGCCTAAAAAATTATCAACCTGGCTACAAGTAGTTTACTATATTAAATTTATAAGACTTCTTCTTTTACGCCACTAGAGCCCAAATTGAGCCTTGGCCTCCTTTATTTTTTGCCTCCACCCTTGTTTGTCTGTGGCTGCTCTTCTCCATAAGCGGACTCCTAAAAGTGCTTTTTAGCTTTCCAACCGGTCTCTTTTCCTGTATTCTAGCGTTCTTTGTTCTTTTTGGTAGCCTATTCTCTCTCATTCTTATCACATGTCCGGCCTATTGCAACCTTTGTATTTTAATGAAGTCTGCCGGGGAGATTTCCTTATAAAGTTGATAAAGCTCGTTGTTGTATCGAATTCTAAAGATTCCGTTTTCACTCACAGGTCCTAGTATTCTCCTCAGTACTTTCCTTTCGAATGTGTCGAGGTTGTTTTTGGATGTTTCTTTCAGGACCCATGCATCACTGCCATAGCGTGCCTTTGGTCGAATTGAGGTTTTATAGATTCTCATCTTTGTATTTCGGTGGACACTTTTACACCGAATATATGGGAGAAGTCAAAACAAGCTCCGTTTGCCTGCGTTATTCTCTAGCTTCTGATCCGTCAGCATATATTTCTACTCCCTGGTATGTAAACTTTCCAACCGTTTTAATGTAATCTTCAGGTATAATGTTTTGTGGACTATATTTCTTCTCGTCTGTAAGTATCATTATTTTTGTTTTTTCTGTGTTGTGTTCCAGACCTAGCCTTTTCGTTTGCGTTTTTAACTCTGCGTATGTGTCCTGTGCTCCTGTTGATGTTCTGCTCATAATATATTAATATCATCGACATAAGCGGCCAGCTGAACCGTTCTGTTGGTCAGTAGGTTTCCTCGTCCAGTTTGCATTTGCCTAACCACATACTCCAGTACTCCAGTGCTAGGTTAAACAATGTTGGGGCCAGCCCATCTCCCTGCTTCAATCCCTGTGAGATTTTGAAAAGGTCTATCCGGTGGTTTTGTATTCGTACAGATGCCTACGCTTCATCCATTGTGGCTTAATGAGTCTAATTAGCTAAGACACTCAAAATAACAAATTGAAAAGTAGCCTGTAATATCTTTTTTTTTTTATTTTGTACAATTTTTTCAGTACCTATATCCAAAATAATTACGAAAAACTATTTCAAATAACTATTCTATCTACTTTTCTAGATACAAGATACATTTTTACTTCAATCGTGACGACTAATATTGGTGAAGAAATATTTTTTTGGTTCTTTTTGCTCACTGATTAAAAAAAGTATAATTTTTCATTTTTTTTTCGAGTATGCATATTTTATTCATACTCTACAAATTTATGTTTTCCTGTTATTTGTAGCTATAAATTTCGCTAAACCTTCCTACATAAAGCTCTTCTTGCGTTTCTGCCTACGAGTTCAAAACGCATTAAAAATTGAAGCGACCATTAGAAAGAGAAATAATAATCGACCAGTGAATTTACGATCATAGATTCAAAATTTATTATCAATTTCATTACCTTAATAGTAGCATATTTCACTTAAGAAAAATGGACTCTGTGACGGCAAAAAGATATCTTGTAATAACAGGTTGTAAATTAGTAGTATAACTCTCTCAGTGTTGCCTATAAAACAAGAAAAGCTACAAGCACGATTTAGATGTTCCATTACGATATTTTAACTCGATGAAGAATCGCTCTTATTTGAGAATAATACGATTTTATTCTACAATGACGAGCAGAACTACGAACTCAGGAAATCTTTCAAAGTGTTACAAATAAAACTTACACTTTAGCGAAGAATTTAAAAAAATCTCGGAATTTAAAAAAATCTCGGACTTTAAAAAAATCTAAATATGAATACAAGTTTTTTGGTTAATATACACTCAAAAAACGCTGGACGGAAGGGCCGCCCGAGAACTTTATCGTGCCGATCTATTATCGTTATGGTACTAGATATTGGCATTCTATAAAAATAACAAAGTTACTCGTTATTTTGATATTTTAGAAACACCTACTGTACTTAAAAGTATTTTATGGTTCTACGCATCATTAATTCCTGCATTTGAGAAAATGTTCGATGCCATATTTCGGGGACACACTATAGATGTGTAGATTATTGCATAAATCAATAGAATATTATAGTCATACTTTCATTTCAAATTAGTTCATTTTTCTGAGAAATTAATAGTTTACAATATTTGCATTTCATTCTATTTCGATTACGCCAGTCAATGCGCGAGATTAAGAACAAGATATTATCTCCAAATTCTATCCTACTGCATGGATTTTAATGAAATTTTGGGAGTAGCCCAATCTCCTAATTCAAAGTCTATCCTATATACTATGGCGCTTTTATCATGGGGGAAGTTCCCACCACTTCTCAGGGGTGAAATATTTTTATTTTCGAATTACATGGAGAAAAAGGAAGATTTTTAAGAAAATTTAAAAATTCATTCTATAATTTGATCACATTTTAAAAAAAAAACATTCATTTTAAACCCGTTTAACTTTTTGAAAGTAGAAATAACACTATATTAAAAGGTATTGAGAAGAAAAACAATGCATTTAAATTATGGTGGATGGGGAGTTAAATGTATATACTTTTCATTTTTCCTTAAAGTACATTAGTCATTATATTTTTTGCACCATATCTCGCTTAGTTTGTAAGTAACCGACATTTAACGGTGTTCGTTTTAAAGGCCTTTTCAAACACTACAAAAGGTGTTGGTAGCATTATACACCTAAAACCTACCGTTCCTCTGTTATTTCAAGTTGAATACACCAATTTGAGCATGCACCAAAAAACAAACTATTTTCACCTACCATATCTCTTTTTGTATTATATATAGAACATTTACGAAGGAACGAATCTCTTTATTATTTATAATCTAAAAAATGTTTTATATAGAGTTTTTAGTTCGATGCATAGTTTTTAAGGTATTCACAAAAAATCCGTCCGAAAAGGTGTCATTTTTCAATGAAAATGGCCAATTTTCAACTACGCATAACTCAAAAAGTATTGAGTTCTCAAAAAAAAGTATAGACCAGTTTTTGCTTAGAAATAGGTTCTTCAGCCACTTCCGTGCTTATTTTGACCAACAAATTTTCCACCCCCTTGAAGAACTGGGAACCGCCCCAAGATAAAAGCGCCATAGTATATAGGGTAGATTTTGTTTCTTGAGCTATTCCCTACTTACTGTGAAAATATCAAGTACATCAATGTAGTAGGATGGAATTCGGAGCCAAATACCCTCATTGACTGCTCTACAATAATGCTCTGCTATGAACGCGTGAGAGAGGACACACATAAGATTATAGCAAAATTTCTATTTACCGTAACTTTTCGAGTTTTTGAGCTACAGCAATAAATTTTATGTCATTGGAAAGGTAATTTTGCATTCTTTCAAAATGTGTTAAAATATACAGGGCGTATCAAAAAAATTAAGATTTTTTATTCATTTCCGGTTCAACCGGAAGCCATGTTTTTGGTAAAATTGATTGTGATAATAGATAATAAAATACCATATAGGTCTGCAAAATTTCAAATTTTAGTTTCTATTAAGAAGGAAGTTACGGGCACTCGAATATTTTTTTATAAAAAATTCATAACTCCCCTCCTATGGGGAGTTAAGATATATGACTAATGTCATTCAATTTACTGATAGGATATCAAAAATATATCAAAAAATAAAAAAATTCCTTGGAGCCATTTTTGAGAAAATCTAGTTCAAATTTATGTCAAAATTTGACCCCTTAAATATAGGCAACCCGTAACTTTTTCTGAAAAACGATAACATCTTTCTTATAGCCCCATCTTTAGGCTATATAACGACTTTTTCAAATTAAACTTATCTTCAAATACTTTTTAGATAGATAGGGAAATGTGTCGGGGGGGCGGTCGGCCATGTTGGCCGCCATTTTGAATTTGGAAATGTCAAATTCCGTACTTTTATTTACCTATCGATGAGCTTACTTTGAGTTGAATTTCATTTATTTCTGTCAAAATTTGCAAAAATGGGCCCTAAATAACCCCCCTATTTCGGCCCCCCTTTGAGAGATTTTTTTTAAAAGCTTAGTTTCTCGACAAAATTCTCTTAAACTTACTCATACCGAATTTCATCAAAATCGGTCCAGTAGTTTTTGCTGGGCGGTGGCGACATACGTACGTACATACGTACGTACGTACGTACGTACGTACATACTTCCGACATGTTTTTTTTATTTGCTTTTTAGACTCAGGGGGACTCAAAACGTCGAAAAAAAGTGAAATCTGAAAAAAATTTTTTTGCACGATCCTATAACTTTATCTATTATACTATACTACGTATATAGTACGATAAAGTAAAAATTTAGTTCGTAATATTGATTAACAGTGATTATTAAATAGTATTTCGTTGTAACAACAATTTAATTTTTTGTTTCAAAGAACTTTTAGACATTGATGAATGTATTTGGTTATTGTCACAATGATTGAATAATAATTGTGAAAATAACTAGAGTACATTAATCAATAACACTCAATTTATTCAGCCAATAAGTTAGTTTCGTATATTTAATAAATAATCGTAATTCTGGCAGCAAAACACTTTCTTGATTTCGTAGATGATAAGCAATTACGTTGGTTTATCTTTACAACGTACAGATTTCATTAAAACAAGGTACAAATGTTGTTAATATAGAGTAATATTTGATTATTCCATAGATGTAAACTGATTGTTATGACAACGAATGCATTAATCAATCTACTACTGCGTTTAATAACCACAATCAATGCGTTCATGGTAACAATAAACGTAGTTGTTGAAACAATAAATGTTTTGTTTGACCATTTGAAATGTAACGGCTTTTCCTTATCGTTATACCCCGAGCTTCTCTGTGTTACCATTGTTTAAAAAATAATTCTTTGTTAAACAATGCTGTTACCTCTGCCGTAGTGCCGAATAATATCGGTCTATTATATAGTGTATCTATTATCGTATTCATTTTTTTCGAATCCTGAGTTCGAATCCTTTTTTTCGAATTTAAACGCAGAACAAAATATTACAGTATTATCGAGGGTCTGAGTCCCTAAGCCAAGCCGCACACCAAAGAAACATGAAACGAAAAACATGAAACATGAAACGAAAAACATGTTTCATGAAAAGAAAACACTGCTAAAAACATCTCAAAGTCCGCCTACTAATGAAACGAGTGTGATTCATGCTCATGACACATTTTTATTTTCGGAGAGTCTCATAAATGGCCGGATATATATTTGTTTAGCAGTGGTTTATTTCCATGAAACGTAATTTACGTTTCATGTTTCTTTGATGTGCGGCCGGGCTAAGAGAACTTCTATAATGATTAATATGATTATTTTAATAAGTCACAGGGGTGAACAAGAGAAAATTTAGTATGATTTTTAATTTCAAATACATATACCATTCAAAAGAAACTTTTTGTTTATTCTAAGGGACCTTCAGACCTCGGTAATAATGTAATCTTTTATTCTGCGTTTACATTTTTCAAAAATACTTATTAGTTTTCTCAGGATTCCAAAAAGAATGAATGCGTTTAAAAAGAATTCGATCAAAATTTTGCACCTGCGTTCTTAAAAAGGATTAAGGTTTTATACATTTTTGGAATCACTATTTCAAGCGCTTTTAAATGAGGTGTCACATGATGTACTTTCTCATTTAAAAAAATCAAAGTTGTGCCTGTCACCTGAAGAGGGATCGCGTAAAGTTAGAAACATTGATGCTATAATATACTTTGATTATTTTAAAAATCGACCTTTCCGAACGTTTTGCTTATGTGCTAAAAATAAACAAGTTAATAAGGGTAACACTTATAATTCCAGCGCACTATATAAATGAAATCATAATATGAGAAATCACACAGAGTGTAAAGTCCATTAGGTTTAGGACAAAAAAGGGGGATTTGCAAAATTATTATTAATCAATTAATATCATACATTGAGCTAAAGCATTCAGTACTTATTAATATAAAATACGTTCATAGTAGGAATGAACGAAACTGATTGTACGAATGAATAGAATTGCTTGTAAGAATAACCGTATGTACTGTGAGAATGAACGGAATTAATTGTAAGAATAAACGGAAATAATTGTAGATATAAACGAAATTGATTGAATGCATGAAGCAGTATACGTTACGAAAAATAACACTGTTATTGATACAACGAATAGTCTTCGTCGGTCAATTATTAACGACGTTGTTGTTTCAATGAATTGTGTTCGTCGTTGACTCAGTGAACAGTGTTCGTAATATCAATAAAATGATATTATGGTATACATCATGAAAGTATTATATATTAATAAATGGATGTTGATCCATTCAATAAACGTAATACATTGGATCAACTAACGGAAATAATGAATTGATGAACATCGCTTTGTTGTTCCAATAAAACCAAGAATTGGACAAATTTTAAGTATTGCTTTTGTTGTTTGAATTAACATTTTTATTAATATTACGTACCTTTTTCGTTGAGTGTAATACCTATAGGAAGAATGTCTCTGGACATTCGTGAGATATACATATGTACAGAATCAGCCTATTGAAAGAGTAAGAGAATTCAAATACCTAAGTACAACCATTAATTAAAGCAATGGCAGCTCTCAAGAAATAGGAATCAGAATCTAACAGGCCAGAAGCACATTTAAAAGAATGAAGAGGCTTCTCTGCTGTCGAGATTTACACCTTGAGTTAAAAATATGCCTGCTGAGGTACTATGTACTATCCGTAGGTATTATACTACGAAAGGGAAGCCTGGACACTGTAGAAAATTGACGTCAGGAGACTGGAGTCATTCGAGCCGAAGAGTACTGAAGATCTCATGGGTAGATAGAATAACCAACGTAGAGGTAATGAGACGTACTCATAAGGAAAGAAGAGTACTTCTAACAATTAAGAGAAGAAAACTAAGATATATGGGACATGTGATGAGAGGAGATAAATATCTAATTCTCCAGGTCATTGTACAAGAAAAAAGAATGTGTGTGTACTTTGTACGCACGTAAGAAGTTATACTTCTATTATATTATGATTTCAGCGGAATAAAATACACAGTTTATTTTATTAAATATTAAACTGATTTTAATAGTTACTTACCACTTTCCAAAAATCCAAAAATTAAAAAAATTAAAAAAATGGACAGCAATTGCCCGCGTTTGAACCCGGGACCTCTCGATCCTTAGTAGAATGCTGTACCAATGAGGCTACGAAGGCATTGTTTTGACTGTTTCTCGGACATTATGACAAACCACGGTAACAAATAGACGAAGTGAAGTTTTAAATAAAAATGTTTTAATATTACGTATTACCTTACTCCCGAGGAAGACAAATCCAAAGACAAAAAGATTATAATAAATATATTTATTAAAAACACTAATATATTTTTTCTACGCCTTTTTTGGACTGATACATATAACTTACAAGATTCAGCAACGAACAACGTAAGTACTGTCTCTGTGCGCATGCGCGCAGAAAAATAAAAATTCACTCCCTATCGCGCCTAAACACGTATAACTTCAAAAATCCATGGAAACAGATCCATAGGAAGGACACGTAACCCATGGCTGAAGAACCTTGAGGATTGGTTTGGATGGCCATCCTTCTAAGCTGAGGCAGCACCTAGAGAAAAAGAATAAATAGAAGAAATATCTTATAAATGGACCAAGACCTGTTGAGTGTGGTGAAATAATGAAAGGTTTCTTATTTGGGGCATACGGCATACCTCATATGTGGATCATGATATTCCTGTCTAAAACTTATACATACAATGAAACATACGAAGATATGAAATTGTTTGATATTCATCCACAACAGGAAGAAAAAGTTATAACTTCTTACAGTGATTCTGGTAAACAATATATGACCACATACTGTAACATCGACAGAGTGGACAAGATAATAGCTCCAAAAGCTTAGAAGAAAAGTTTTAAAATAGGAAAGAAGTCCTAGTAGTCATTGCTGTCTTTCATTGAGAAGACGACGTCTCAGGAAGATACCATTGGCACCACAATTTATCTGACTTTCAATAAGTGTCAATATAAATTCTAATTTAATGGAGAGTTGACTTATGGCAATTATTGTTATATTTATGTTGATAATTATAAAAATCTTATAATATTTGTCTTAAAACTCAGTTGAAGACTTAATTATAATAGTATCTGAGTCATTGGGGTTTTAAAAAATTGAGCAATTTCAATGACATCACTTTTAGAATTATTCATATTATGATGTTTTAAATTGTTTGACCTTAATAATTAGTGCAACAACCTCTTGAAAATAATGGTTCGTTGATCTTTCTATTTTTTATAAAGAGGAAATTATTCAATTAAATTTGATGTTTATTGCTTATTCATATATTTAACTATTATTTTAATATTGTAATAAATAAATACTAATGACGTGTAATAATAGATGTCTTTTTTTGTTTTCAGAGATCAGAAAACGTTGATTTGTCCTTAAGCATACCGCAATCAAATTTCCAATCGAACGGATACGACATGGGCGATCAGGTGAGTGTTATAAGTTATGAGAAATACATAATATACAGTGCGGGCCAAAGAAAACAGTCCACCCCGATATTTGGCATGGATACTTGGCAGTACTTATTAGATTTTAAGGAACTGAAGAAACAGGTCGATTTTTGATCTAAGGGGGATTGGGGATCAGTGGCGTAACTAGTCTGACCTGCGCCCCAATGCAAGTATTCCTCGTGCGCCCCTATTCACAGACTCCCCCCCCACCTCCACCAACGAAACTAACAACGACATTTCTCCGTACTTCCAGGGGATACTATTTAAATTTCATTACACACGACATTGTACAAGCCATATCCAATCAGAGAAAAATTATTCAAAGAATTATAACAGTAATTTTAAAGTTAATTATTAAAAAACATTATTATTCAAAAATTAATTGAAAGTAAAATTAAGGGGCTATCCTAGTGTAAAAGTACGAAATTCACATATAGTACATTCTTTCACGGTTTTTGCTGTAAATTTTAAAGAACCGCTTGGATTGACATGAAATTTGTATGACATGAAATGTATCCCCCTGGGGGATACATTTTTACGGTACATCTGTCATTTGTCAACCTCCTCCCTTACACTTCCCCCAGCACTTATTTTTAAATAGGGAATAGGGGTCGTGTGCTAGCCCATTTGAAAAGTTATTCAATTCTCTATTCAGTAATATTAACATTGATATAATTATTTATACAGGGTGTCCAAGAAAAATTATTTGACACAAAAAGAAGAATGTATGTAATTTATTTAATTCAAAATACATTCTGCTGCTGACAGAAAACAGAAAAAAATGTTTATTTGGTAAATAAACATTGTTTGTTGCTTAAATTCAATATTCAACCTTCCAAGAAGCAGATGGGTGGCAGCTTCAATATTGAAATTAAGCGAAAAGCAATGTTTATTTATCAAAAAACATTTATTTTCTGTTTTGTAACAGCAGTAGAATGTATTTTGAATTAAATAAATTACATACATTCTTCTTTTTTTGTCAATTAATTTAATTAAAATATTTTTTTCTTCGACACCCTGTATAAATAATTATTTCATTGTTTATATTACTGAATAGAGAATTAAATAACCTTTAAAATGAGCTAGCACACGACCCCTATGCCCTATTTAAAAATAAGAGGTGGGGGAGGTGGAAGGGAGGGGGTTGACAAATGACAGATGTATGTACCGTAAAAATGTGTCCCCCTTAAATCAAAAATCGACCTGTTTCTCCATTTCCTTAAAATCTAATAAATAGTGCTAAATATCGAGGTGGACTGTTTTCTTTGGGCTACACTGTACCTATAATACGAGTATATTATTATATATACAGAGTGGGCCAAACAAAAGAGTCCACCTCGATATTTGGCAGTATTTATTAGATTTTAAGGAAATAAAAAAGAATGTGTGTGTACTTTGTACGCACGTAAGAAGTTATACTTCTATTATATGATTATATGATTATAAACGAAATTAATATACTTTTTATTTATATTTTATTTAAATATTAAATTAATTTATACTTACTACTTCTCAAACATTTTTATTAAAACAGTGCCAAAAATTAAAATAATAAAAAAATAAAACACACACAAGTACATTAAAAATGCCACAAATGATTTCTGAACATTAATTGTCGGAAATTTTTTTAACTAAATACGTATTTTCTGAAAATAAAATTATATAATAAATATACTTACAATCATAAAATGTATAAAAAAAAAATAAAAAAAATAAAAGTTTCTATTGGGATTCGAACCAACTTACCAAGCGGCTGGTATTTGCGTTGTATTCGGATTCACTCGCATTAAAACTTCGCCATAGAGACAGCTTGTCATTATGTGCGAAGATCGTCTAACTAAACAGATTAACCTTTTGACATTTTTAACTTATGTAAATCAAATTATTTTGATTTTGAATTGAAATGATTTAGAATTGAAAAAATACAACAAAACATAGAGTAAGAAAACAATATATTAGGTGAATATTATTTAAATAAAAGTATTACATACTACTTATGTATTTTGGTAGGTTCAAGGTAGGTATCGGAGCCCGTATAACGACTAATAAATTTCGCAATCACTTGCGTCGTGCAAAGTGGCTATGTTCAAATATCATAACAAAATTTGATCAACTATTTATAAAACACTTACCAGTGAAAGATTCTTTAGCTTTGAATAAGCGAGATCTGCGGCACTCATACCTACTAGTCACAGTTTGATGAGCTTTCACATTGGCATGCAACAATCATCTCTTCTATGTAAATAAGTCCAAAAATATAATATGAAAACTATTTAAAAAGGCATTATAACCATTAACTAACTTTTTGTTTGTTGTTTCTCTTCCTACAAATTTTAAAACGCAACAAGCATACATTATAACCAAACCACAGTCCCACGGCTGTGCCACAGCTGCCATATTGGATAATTTTTGTCATGTCATTTGAACATCCAATCAGAACAAAGTTATAATGCGCATGCGCCCGGTCGCTAGGTTTTCCCATATAAAATTTCACCGTCATTACGCCCGTAAAGAAGTATAACTTCAAAAACAGGTCAATTTTTTATCTAAGGAGGACACATTTTTGCGATACATACATCTGTCATTTGTCAACCCCTCCCTTCCACTTCCCCCACCCCTTATTTTTAAATAGGGAACAGTGGTCGTGTGCTAGCTCATTTGAAAGGTTATTCAACTACAGGAAAACTTTTTCTTTTTTGATTTTGGATTTTGTTATTCAATTATCTATTCAGTCATATTAATTAACATTGACATAATCATTTACACAGGGTGTCCAAGAAAAATTATTTTGAATTAAATTAATTGACAAAAAAGAAGAATGTATGTAATTTATTTAACTTAGAATACATTCTACTGCTGACAGAAAACAGAAAAAAATGTTTATTTCATAAATAAACATTGTTTGTTGCTTAAATTCAATATTCAACCTACCAAGAGACAGATGGGTGGCAGCTTGAACATTGAAATTAAGCGAAAAGCAATGTCTATTTATCAAAAAACATATTTTCTGTTTTGTGACAGCAGTAGAATGTATTTTAAATTAAATTAATTACATACATTCTTCTTTTTGTGGCAATTAATTTATTTAAAATATTTTTTCTTGGACACCCTATATAAATAAATATGTTAATACTGATATTACTGAATAGATAACTGAATAACCTTTCAAATGAGCTAGCACACGACCCCTATTCCCTATTTAAAAATAAGGGTTGGGGGAAGTGGAAGGGACGGGGTTGACAAATGACAGATGTATGTATCGTAAAAGTGTGCCCCCCTTAGATAAAAAATTGACTTGTTTTTTTATTTCCTTAAAATCTAATAAATACTGCAAAATATCGAGGTGGACTCTTTTGTTTGGCCCACTCTGTATATACCCTAAAGGCCCTTGGCTTGAAAAGTTTGTTCTTTCTTCATTCTCACTTTTCTTTATGTATTGAGACCTTCTCTGGCTCGATATGTGATTTGTCTCCATTCCTTCATATTATTCATTTTTCTTTTCTGGCTTCTAGCCCCATTCTTTCCATATCTTTTTCGACCTCTTGCTTCCATCCATTTTTCGGATTTCTTTTTCTATTTTCTGAAGATATATTATAGTTTAGTATCTTTTTTAAGTCCTCGTGTTCGGCATCCTTTCTAGGTGACATCGCCATATAAGTTTCTGTACCTTTATCACTCCTATTATATTAGGTTGATTGTATAATTCCTTTAACTCGTCATGTGATCTTTTTATCCATAAACCGCCCCTTATTATTCCTCCATTTACCTTCCTCAGGATTTTCCTTTCCCAGATCTCCAGTAAACTTTGTTCATTTTTTGTCATTGTCCATGTCTCACTGCAGTATGTTACTGTTGGTTGTATAGTTCTTTTGTATAACTGTTTTTTTATCTTTCATGATAAACACTTTTCAACTTTCCATTAAGCGCATGTACACTTCTATTGCCTGCCATTATTCTAGCTTGTATTTCTTCTTTAATGTTCGTGATATTATTGCTCCTAGGTATGTAAATCTTTCTACCATTTCGAATTCGTATAATGTTCCTTCTTCTACGTCTACTTTAAACTTTTGTCCATTTTTGAAATGACCATCTGTCAATTCCATACATTTTGTTTTAGTTTTATTTATGTACTTTTCGTCGCTGCTTTTGCTATTCTCTGTACTATCTCCTGTAGCTCTTTTTTCATCTTGCAGGCAACACCACATCACCCGCAAATGCCAAATAACTAAATAAAGAAAATAAATTTAAAAGTGGTAATTATAGTTTTTTGAATATCTCTTTTCAACAAAAAAAAATGTATTTACTTCGATGTTCGATTTAAAGATTTGCATTTCATTTAGTGACTTTGAGACTTTTTCAATAATTTTTTTATTTCTGGAATTTACTCTAAACCCACATTTTCCACTTTTCTCAACTTGATGCAGTGTTTTTTATCTTTATCTCTAGTTACGTGTACATTTTTTCAAATATCACAATTATCTTCTCTTTATCTGCTATTATTTGTCCATTTTGGTCTATTAGCTTAACAATATTCTTCTCACCTGTAGCTTGATTCCCTTCAGCAAACATCCTCTCTAAACATCTATTTTCCTTGACAATCGTTGAAAACTGTTTATTAGTGTTATATTTCCTTATATAGAATATTGGAGAATTAAAAAATTGCGCTAAAATAACAATTTCGTCAGTGGCATAGAATTTGAGAAGGGTCACTCATTCACTTTCCCCTGTCGTACACCTCCGGTATTAGCCAGAAACAATTATTTAACATAATTTGGTAGGGTGTACAGTACTCATACTTTCTGCAAGGTATGATACATCAAATAGTTGTTTTAAAGTACTGGGTAGAAATAGTTTTTAAATTTTTAAATAAAATAGTAAGGAAATCCCTGCAACTCAGTAAGGAGCCACAATTTATTTAAGGGGATGGGTACGAACTTTCGGCTTCAATGCTATTTAAATGGGATTCATTTGTTTCGAATTCTGAGAAAACTAATAAGTAGGTATTTTTTTAAATTTAAACGCAGAATGAAAGATTACGTTATTACCGAGGGCCGAAAGTCCCTGAAAACTTCTATAATGTTTATTTTAATAATAAGTTACAGGAGTGAGAAAATGTAGTGTGATTTTTAATTTCAAATAGCTCATTCAAAAGAAACTTTTTATTCATTCTAAGGGACTTTCCGCCCTCGGTAATAAAGTAATCTTTCATTATGCGTTTAAATTTTTCAAAAATACTTATTAGTTTCCTCAGGATTTGAAAAAAATGATTATTACATTTAAAATACATTGAAAATTTTGACAGGCGTCAAAATTTTGCATTTTGTTCCTTTCCCCTTAAGTGATTTGGGTTGAACATTAATATTTTGAGGTCTAGAATCTACTAATCTAGAGTCTAAACTCCGAGATTGGACATTCTTAATGAATCGTCCTGTACGATATACAGGGTGTTTTATTCAGAATGTCCAATCTCTGAGTTGTAGATTCTAGACCTCAAAATATTAATGTTCAATCCAAATCACTTAATTAAAATGTAGCTCGTTACTTAATTAGAGGGTGTTCTAATTAAAAATTTAAAAACTATTTCTACCCAGTACTTTAAAACTATTTGATGTATCCTTGTCATACTTTGCAAAAAGTGTGAGTACTGTACACCCTACTAAATTATATTAAATAATTGTTTTTGGCTACTACCAGAAGTGTACGACAGAGTTACGGTCGCCTCATATTATAATGCACGTCGCGTTTTCGGCACGTAGCGTTTCGTTTGCGAAAAATATAATTTAATGGTTTTTAAATTGAACCATTCATATTGTGCGTATAAGACACGTAACGTAGCGTATAAGACACGTTCCGTCTGCGTTCGGTTCATTCGAAAACAATATTTTTCGGATGTTGACAGCTACGGGTCGTTTTCCCCTCGTTGTTAATTTAGGTATTTCTTTGAATTTGATACAGAGTATTTAGACCGGTCAGTATCGTCGCCCTCGCTAGCGAAATTATTCCTATTCGATTTTTTGCACAAATTTACTCAAAGAGAGGTTCTTATAACATATCCACAGGGTGCCAGACGGTGCCGTGGTCGAAAAATTGTTTAAACAATCTTTTTTAAACAAATTCACAAAAATATTTTTTCATTCGAGCAATATTTTTTTTAGATAATTTGGGTAATTCTGAGCAAAAAAGGTTTCTTGTCATTTTTCTCTAAAATTGCGAAAATGGCTATTTTCAAGGCTTAATAACTTGATTAAAAATTATTATTATGAATTTCAATAAGTGACCAAATCAAGTTTCAAACAACTTCTTCAAGGTCCTGAAGAGATTTTTGTCATTATTTTATTACAAAGCTATTATTTTTAACTATTAACAATTACCGCTATAGTCCAACTGTATCGTCGCCCTCGTTAGCGAAATTAGATTTTTTTGCACAAACTTACTCAAAAAGAGGTCCTTATAACACATCAACAGGGTTCCGGGCGGTGCCGTGGTCTAAAAATTGTTTAAACAATTTTTGTTAAACAAATTCACAAAAATAATTTTTTATTAATAATTTAATTAAACCCAAATTAATAATAATTTGAGTTATTCTTGGCAAAAAAGGTCTCTTGTGATTTTTCTCTAAAATTGATTGTTGTCGAGTTATATGGCCATTTCCGCATTTTTGCAAGATACGTTTTTTGCTAAGAATAACCCAAATTATCTAAAAAAAATCGTTCGTAATGAAAAAATTATTTTTGTGAATTTGTTAATAAGAATTGTTAAAACAATTTTTTGACAAGGGCACCGCCCGGCACCCTGTGGATGTGTTTGTTATAAGGACTCTTTTTGAGTAAGTTTGTGCAAAAAAATCTAATCGAAATAGTTTCGCTAACGGGGGCGACGATACAATTGGACTATAGCGCTAATTGTTAATAACTAAAAATAACAGCTTTGTAGTAAAATAATGACAACAATCTCTTTGGAACCTTGAAGAGGGGTTTGAAACTTGATTTGGTCACTTATTGAAATTCATAATAATACTTTTAATCGAGTTTATAAGCCTTGAAAATGGCCTTTTCGCATTTTTCAAATTTTTAATCGCATGTAACTCGACAACAATCAATTTTAGAGAAAAATGACAAGAGACCTTTTTTACCCAGAATTACCCAGTTTATCTAAAAAAATATTGCTCGAAATGAAAAAAATATTTTTGTGAATTTGTTTAAAAAAAAAAATGTTTAAACAATTTTTCTACCACGGTACCGCCCGGCACCCTGTGGATATGTTATAAGGACTTCTTTTTGAGTAAGTTTATTTAAAAATATCGAATCGGAATAATTTCGTTAGCCGGGGCGACGATACTGCCCGGTCTAAGGGAATGGGCGACCCCTCCCATTCCCCATGGTAAATTCTGCGCAACTGACGGAATTAATATTTTAGTCTCATTTTTAGATTCTCCAATACTTTCTATGTAAATAATATACTCTTCATCTATAACAATAAAATTATTAGTTTTCGAGATATTTGAAGTTAAAAAATAAACGGCACAGTATATTAATCAAAATAACTGTGCCATTACAGGTGTAACTTCAAATACAGTTGAGTCCCCGAGTCTTTACCCGTGCGTCATCATTTAAAGCATACGAAATAAGTCGGAAATTTACTAAACGCAACAGTAAGTGACAGAAAGTGGGTATTATCCCGAGCACGGGTTATAGTATAAAATTTGACGTTATCAAATAAATAGAATGTCAAATTTAAGTTTTGCTTTAAAATTTTGGTGCATAATTACAGTTACATTTGAAGTGGCTTAATAAATTATTTTATTATCATTGATTAATAAATAAATAAACAATTGAAAAAAAAATCGACAACATATTTTCTTTTTGTTATTTTATTCACTTTGGCAGAACATTTTGACACAAGCATTCCTTAAATGTGTCAACAATGAGGTTATTTGTACGTTGTCAAAATTTATCGTAAAATAACATAAACGTATCATAAAATTTCTAACTGTAATATAAAATTAGTTGTGAAAACAACTGTTTGTATACTATAATAGTTATTTATGATATAAGTGATAAAAGTACACGTTTAAGGCACGCGTGTGAAAGTTTGCAGAATAAGCGATAGCGAGTTTTGCAATTCACATGAGTGCCTTAAAAATGTACTTTTTAACACGCATATCATACAATATTTTTTCTACAAACGTAATTACAGGACAATATCTACAAAAACTTTTACTTGAACGTGACTGACATTCCATTTTTATATTTTTTTGACATTACATCAAAATTGTCTATACGGTCAATACGAACTGCAGTGCCTTAAAAATATTTTAAAGCACTAGTGCCTTAAAGTAGCATTTTTAACGCTCGTATGGAGTGCTAAAAATTGCATTTTTAACACGGTTGTAGAAAAAAAACTTTAAAAAACAAAATAACAGCAAAAAATTGAACAAACTGACAGCCACAAAAATAAACAAACCAAAACGTCAGAAATTGTACTTAAAATATGTGAAAGCATCCCCAATCGTCTTTCTTTGTACCTATCTCTTTTCAATGTACTGACTCTAGATCGTTCATAAAAATAACATGTATTTTACTTAATAACAGGCAGCAGCTGGTTTGTCATTAGTTTCATGCGTGGACAATGATGCTAGATAAAAAGTATGTGCTTTATCTCGTCAGGTATTAATGACGCACGGGTAAAGACTCGCGGACTCAACTGTATTTCGAAGGCTTTATCGTTACGAGAAAAGAGTATATTATTTACTTAGAGGGTATTAGAGAATCGTAAAATTGCGCTACAATAGCAATTCCGCCAGTAGCGTGGAATTTGGGAAGGATCAACCATTCACTGTCCCCTGTCGTAGGCCTCTGGTAGTGGCCAGAAACGTTTATTTATCATAATGTGACAAGGTTTGTTTTGAAGTGTGTTTGAATGGTTTTAAAGTACTAGGTACAAATATTTTTTAAATTTTTAAATAAAACATCCTGAGGTGCCACATTTTAATTAAGTGATTTGGGTTCAATCTTAATATTTTGAAAACTAATTATTTAGGACTTTCGAGGTCTACAACAAATATAGCAAAACGACGAAAACACATATTCACAAAATAAATGATATGCAGTTTTCCTAAAAACTAAAACCAATAAACTCCAATCATTGAAAAATATTACAAAAGAAATCTGTCTTGGGGTGGTGATCATGTGAGTATTTATTTGGTATACAAAAATCCATTTACTATTAAGAAAGCGATACAGAATTGCCTTATGAACAATAATAATTGCTTTTTGCTTATCCCCGACTTCCTCTCGGGACCGCTGGGAGGAAGAGGAAAGACTCCAGTTCCCCGAAACGTAGTCGAATCGCGTCCCCAACGCCACCCTTCGGTGACCTCGACAACTAACTATAATAGAGTTGCGCTGAATACTCGTTCCCGTAATTTATTTGGCAGCCAAGAAATATGGCCCATAACTTCGTATGAAAATAAAGAAGAATTATTTGGACATTATAAATCAGCTCTTACTCATTTTTATTGCTTTTCTTCTTCCCTTGGGGATTTATTATAGTCGCGGCTAATTAATACTCGATTTTAAAATGAATTCTCTGTTTTTCTATTGGGCTTAAAAGGATAAACTTAATTTATGGTATCTCCGGATTATTGGGAACAATGCTACAAATTACAAATTTATATTCTTTGAAAACATGGAAGTGAAGTTTAAAAAATATTAGATTCAATGTTGTAATGATCCAAAGTTATGCACAACCTAAAAATTTTTGCTATTATGTAGGTATTACCTATTTACAGAAAATACTGTTATAGATCGTTTAAAAAAAAGTTGTCATAATTTGACAGATATTTTTTGTTTTAAGAGAGATACCGTTTTTTAATAAATAAAAAATTTAAAACTTACGAATTTATTTCTAATTAAAATGTACTTAACAATTTTAATATCGTGTACTTTCATCACGTGCATCGATGCAAGCCTGGATTCGAGGTCTAATACTGCTTACAAGTCGATCAACCATTTACGGTGGAACATTCTTCAATAAAGGCAATTATTGTAAGTTCATGAGGGGTTCTAGGAGGATTCCTTCGGACATGAGCAGCTCTGGAGGGCACATCCCATGCAAGTTCAATGGGATTCATGTCTGGAGATATCACAGGCCATTCCAAATGGCGAATAACCAATTCCGTACGTCCACTTGCCATAATACCTGCCCAAAACATAACACTGTCACCAGCATGAGGAAGTATGGAATGGACATGTGCTAGTTATGCAGCTCTTATTGACTCTCGCTAAACATGAATTCGCCGACTATCACTATTTAAACAGATTCTGGTCTCGTCTGAAAAAAGCACAAAATTCCAAAACTCTTTAGGGAGCTGTATGTATTCTTGACCTTACTGGAGGCGGTGCAAAACATGTCTAGGTTGTAGTTGACCAACTCTTTTTGGTCGACGACTCCTCAAACCCGACTCCAAAATTCTTCTTATTGTAGCCAAGAATACTCTCACTCCTGTAGCATGCCTGAAATCTCTTTGGAGGGCTGGTACAGACGTAGAAGAATGTCTTCGAATGAAAATTATGATATATCTCATGGGTAACTCCGGATCTACCAGAGCGAGCTCTATTCTGTATCGAATTTGTCTGTAGAAACTTATTCCATATCTGTAAGATATTCATCCCTTTGAGAAACACCCACTCTTTATATAGATGATACATCATACTGATGTGTTAAAATTGGAGTTATTGTCATTGGAGAATCATATCATAGTCCACATTATTATCAGAGTAATTTGTAATATACATGATAAAATGGATTATACAGGGTGTCCCGAAAAGATTGGTCATAAATTATACCACACATTTTGGAGTCAAAAATAGTTCGATTGAACCTAACTTGCCTTAGTACAAATGTGCTCATAAACAAAGTAACAGCCCTTTGAAGTTACAAAATGACAATCGATTTTTTTCAATATATCGAAAACTATTAAAGATTTTTTTTATTGAAAATGGACATGTATCATTCTTAGGGTAGGATCATCTTAAAACAAAATTATAGTGAGATTTGTCCACTCCATAATAATTTTATGGGGGTTTTGATCCCTTAAACCCCCCCAAACTTTTGTATACGTTCTAATTAGTTCATTATTGTGGTACCATTATTTGAACACGACGTTTTTAAAACTTTTTTGCCTCTTAGTATTTTTTCGATAAGCGAGTTTTTATCGAGATGCGGCTTCTTTTTTAATATATTTACATAAAAATTTTATGAGAGTTTTGTTCTTTAAACCCCCAAATGTTTGTGTACGTTCCAATTAAACTATTATTGTGGTACTATTAGTTAAACGCAGTGTTTTTAAAATTTTTTGCCTGTTAGTCTTTTTTGATAAGTCACCTTTTATCGTGTGGCTTCTTTTTCAAAATATACCTAAAAATGTAAATTATAAATACATTTTCAGATTATTAACAGGTCTCTATAATCGTACTTACCATAATATGTATACAAATATGTGGTGGATTCGATAAATATTCAAAATATCTCGATAAACACTGGCTTATTGAAAAAGTCCTAAGAGGCAAAAATGTTTTAAAAACAGTGTGTTTAACTAATGGTGCTACACTAATAATTAAATTGGAACGTACACAAAAGTTGGGGGGGTTAAGGGAACAAAACCCCCATACATTTTTTATGGGGTACACAGATTTCACTTTAATTTTTATTTAAGATGCTGCTGCCATAAGAATGCCACATGTCCATTTTCAATGAAAAATCTCTAAGAGTTTTCGATATAGGAAAAAAATTGCTTTTCATTTTGTAACTTCAAAGGGCTGTAACTTTTTTTGTGTGCACTATTGTATATAGGTAAGTGAGGTTCAATCAACCTATTTTTAACCCCAAAATCTGTGGTATAATTTATGACCAATCTTTTCGGAACACCATGTACAGCCGGTTCCTAAAAAAACTGATACGACTCTTAGTAAGATTTGATCATGTTGAGCAGTGTATTTGATTGATCTGACATTATATTTATTATGACAGACAAATAATAAAATAAACAAACAATAAGCAACTGATTACATATTATGTTAATTCATAAATTGTACTAATTATTAAGGTCTAAATGTTTATATTATTTTGAATTCCTGTATTTTATAAAGAGTATATTATAAATGATAGTTTTTACATCAAATAGATCACATAATTATTGTAAACGTGGATTATACAACAAATTATACAACAAATACACAACAAACGTGGATTACGTTACGAGAGTACTGTCATTTGAATCGTAATATGATTTTTTTCGAATCATGAAAAAACTAATAAGTATTTTAGAAAAATTTAAACGCAGGATGAAAGATTACATTATTACCGAGGGCGGAAAGCCCCTTAGAATAAACAATCAGTTTCTATTGAATGAAATATTTGAAATTAAATATCACACTTCTCTTTTATTTTCAGCCCTGTAACTTATTAAAATAAATATTATAGAAGTTTTCAGGGACTTTCAGCCCTCGGTAATAATATAGTCTTTCATTCGGAGCTTAAATTTTTCATAAATATTTATTAGTTTTCTCAGGATTCGAAAAAATGAATACCTACAATTAAAATACATTGAGAATTTTGACATGCGTCACAATTTTGCATTAACTCAATGTAAAATTCTAAACTGTTGAATTCCAGGTTCCCTAATTATTTGACATCAAAAGACATTAGAAACTATTTGTAGAGTATTGAAAACAACTGTTAAAATTGGTCTACATAATTAAACATATTCCAAAATTTTGTAAAAATGTAATACATTTCAGTTTTCAGCCCAAACTTAGGCCACACACAATGCAATAATGTTCACATTTTTGAACTGTCAATATTTTTATTTTATCATCTATTGTTTAAAAACAATACAGTTGATAAGATACCCTCAGCTGCGGAGAAAGTATTCCTAATAATAAAGATTTATAATAAAGTCTAATAACCGTGGAACAGAATAAGCTATCTGACAAATTTTAAGATTTGGCAGTGACATTGACAGTATGTAAATATTTAGTATTTATCCTTCAAAATACACTGCTCAATTTTCTACAAAATACGCTTCAAGAGTCGTATCAGTTTTTTTTGGAACCAGGTGTACATATATCTTGGACAAATATTTTATCCCCAAAAATTGCTGTAGTAAAAAACAAAACTAGTAATTCTAAGCATTTGCAGAGTATCGCATAGCCTAAAGCAACATTGTATTTACCCAATAAAGAGCCCCCGTTTTTACTTATTTCATAAATCCATAAACGAAAGGCACTTCTTAGCTTTTATCATTCCGAAAGGATCGTTTTATATAAAAATTTACACAAGCACTCTAAAAACTTTTTAAGAGAGAGAGATTCGCCTTTACATAAATTTTTGGAGTAAGTGAAAACGCCAAACTTTTTCCAAGCCGCTCGATAAATTTAAAAAGTATTTCTTTATCTGGTCCGATATCCCAGGCAAAATGGGAAAAACTTATTATGTTGAACTTTCCGGCGAGATAAACACCATTTGCAAATTAAATTTTGTTTGCGAAGTGCGAGAGAGAAGCACTTTTGGAATTATTTTAGAATGGGAACTTGGGATTATTGATATTTTCTAATGCTACTATAAAATTCGACGTGGAAATCTAATGTGGCTAATATTCAAATCGGATACTAAATCTTTCAACAAGGTACTTCAACGATTTGCACAAATATAGCAGTCAAGAGTAAACAACAGAACAAGCTATTGCTCCATGTAAAATCCCATATAAGAAATCGCTAATGTTTATTCTGAGCATTTTTGACGATATTTCTGGTGGAGGTGCGACGCGAAGGATTTATTCTAGACCTGCTCAAAGCAGGTCCCAATCAGCTTAAGAACAGGTCTAGAATAGGTCCTAATCATCTTTGAACAGATCTAGAAAAGTTCTCATACGTCACACAGACGAGTCGTCGCGCCTCCACCAGAAAACAAAATATAGCAGCAATAGCAGCATAGTAAACATTAGTACATTCTTTCACGGTTTTTGCTCTAAATTTTAAAGAACCGCTTGGATTGACATTAAATTTGGCATACGTATAGCTTACATGTCAAAGAAAAAAAGTGATATTGTGCCGATATGTAATTTTGCCCTAGGGGGTGACTTTCATCCCCTGCTGGGGGTGAAAAAATATATGTCCAGAATAAGTCCAGAAATGGGTAAACTGACTAATTTTAAGTAACTTTTGTTCTATAGAGCTTTTTCGCCAAGTCAACACTTTTCGAGTTATTTGCGAGTGAATATGTTCATTTTTCAACAAAATAACCACATTTTTAGACGGTTTTTCGCAATTAACTCCAAAAGCAAGTATTTTGTCGAAAAAAAAACGTTCTTAGCAAAAATATAGCCTATAAAAAAGTAAAAAAAAATGTTGTTTGCGTTAGGTCTCTGGATGTCGTAGAACCAGAGTTATAGCCAATGAAAAATAGATTCATATTCACCAAATTTCAAATAGAATATTTCGACGTGAAATATCCAAAAAATTAAGAACTTTTTGGGGAAAACTCATTATAACTTTTTTAAAGTGTTTAAAAAAATTTTTATTTCGGTTTTTACAAAAGGTTTCTAGCATTGAATTTAAGCAAGTTACGCTCAAAATAAAGTTGGTCCCTTTTGTTTTAGCAAAAAAAATCGGGAAGACCACCCCCTAATTAGCAACTTAATTGAAATTAATCGTTACCGCTCACAAATTATTTTACTTATGTTCTGTTTATATGATTTGTAAGTTTCATTGATTCAAAGTGCTTATTTTTGAAAAAATTTGGTTTCAAAGTAAAATTTTTAAAAATTTCAATTTTGAAAAATATGCTTTTTTTCAAAATAACTTAAAAATTGTTAGAGATACCAAAAATCTCGAAAATCAAAAAAAATCAGCATGGCTTTTCTGAATATCATGTATTTTTTTGTTTTTCTGTTAGACAAAAATTGATTAAGATTTGGTGTTTCTAAATTTGCACACATTCGTGATCAGTGACTCGTTCAACCACTTTTAACTACAGCCCTTTCAATAATAAGGACTTTGAACCGATGAAACTTACAGATCATATAAACAATACATACACGAGTCAAGAAACTTGTGAAGTCGTAACGATTAAGTTCATTTAAGATACTAATTAGCGGTGATTTTCTCGATTTTTTTACTAATACAAAAACGGACCAACTTTATTTTGAGTGTAACTTGTTTACTTTTGACGCTAGAAATTTTTTTTATAAAACAAAAATGAAGCTTTTTTTAAACACTTTAAATAAGTTTTAATGAGTTTTCCCCGAAATGTGCTTCATTTTTGGTTATTTCACGTTAAAGTATTCCATTTGGAATTTGACCTCATATGAACCTATTTTTCATTAGCTATAACTCTGCTTCTACTAGGTATAGAGACGTGATATATACACCATTTTTTTAAATTTTTTACAGGCTATATTTTTGCTAAGAGTGTTTTTTCGACAAAATACTTACCATTTGAGTTATTTGCGAAAAACCGTCTAAAAGCGTGGTTATTTTGTTGAAAAAATGAACATATTCACTGGCAAATAACTCGAAAAGTATTGACTTAGTGAAAATACTCTATAAAGCAAAAGTTACTTAAAATTAGTCAGTTTATCCATTTCCTGACTTACTTTGGACGAATAATTTTTCACCCACAAAAGGGGGTGAAAACTACCCCCAGGGCAAAAGCACATATCGGCACAATATCACGTTTTTTCTTTGAATTGTTAGCTATGTGTGTGCCAAATTTAATGTCAATCAAAGCGGTTCTTTAAAATTTAGAGGTTTTGCAATATTTTACCGCTAAAAAACGGACTACATGTCAATGTTTCAACATACAGAACTTGAGAAACTTGCAATCAAACAGGGATACCGATTTTTTTACGAACTCCTCTAGTTTCAGATCTTGGAGTTTTGACATAGAAACATCACACGAAAATTGCTGTCTAAGATACAAAGGAATTATCGAGTGAAAGAGAGGACTAGGTAGGAAAATACTATCGTGGCTTAGAAACATCCGATAATGTACAGGGCTAAATGTTCAACAGAAGAGTTTGCAATTGTAAAATTCAACTTCCATTGAAGGGAGGACACTTCAAGAAGTAGAATAAAGTTAGTATCAGGAAAATTAGTAGTCGGCAACATCAAGTGAGTAAACGTGAAACAAAAGCTAGAAGAAGAGTTGATTTAGAACATGCAGATGCAAAAAGTAAATACCTAAAGTAATTAATTTTATAAATTTCATCAAACATCCAATATCGAAGCCATTAGAAAATCAGTGGATACTTTTTTGATAAAATCTGTTAATTTTTACATTGAAATGAAGCCTATACTTTAATATCACGTTCCACAAACTTGTTTTCGATTAAAAAATTGTAATCAAACCTGTGCTTCCCTATAATTACAATTCCCAACTAATAAACCATGTCAATAAATACTTCAAACATAGACGGTAATAACATGTGAGGTGATAAAATGCCCCTCCCCCTATCTCCCCTATCATCCGTAACTCCAACTATGGTAATAGCGTTAAGAAAATTAACCCCGCAGCAACTTGTGTGGTCTCGAGACACACATTTCTGTCATACTTAATTCTGTTTATCACATTGTTCACATATTCATGCTCTTATTGAGATAGAATAAGTATCATTTTGTCATTTTTCAATAGTTTTATTATTATAATTTGCAACTTGAGTAAAGTAATTGGTGTTGGTGTAATTACTTGCAAATAGATATGGGAATAGCGTTGAAATAGTGTAATTGTGGTGCCTAAAAACGATTAATGAAATAAAATGCTTAAGCTGATAGAATTAATGACATGCTTTAACACACAACATTCCTTAAAATAATAGACACTGGGTCAGGGGTCAAAATACGTAATCCAAAATTTCTTTAAAACATGTTTTATTCTTGTACTGCCGTTTTCTATACAAGGAAGGTGATTTATCTACTAAATCTATTGCTATCAATTCTCTCTCAATCTCTCTGGCTCTCGCTCTATCTCACTCACTTTTCTCTCTCTCTCTCTCTTTCTCTTTCTCTTTCCTCTGTCTCTTTCTGTAGCTTCACAACGATCCGTGGATTTCCGCTGCCTATACGACATGCCTCAAGCTTCTTTTTCTTTTCGTGCCCATCATGGCAATCTGTGCTTTGCACACTGCTGCTCTGAAAAGATATGAGGTCGTTGAGTTGAACCACGTCATCATCATTCTCTTTGCCTTATCCCTATGCGGGGTCGGCTTCAATAATTGCATTTCTCCACACAATTCTATCTTGTGTCATTATCAATGTTAATCCCCTTTACCAACATGTCCTGCCTTATCGTCTCCCCCCAGGCCTTCTTTGGGTTTCCTCTCCTTCCAGGGATCTGCACTTTAGCTATTCTTCGTATTGGGAGATTAACGTCTCGACGTTGAACATGACCAAACCATCTTAACCTATCCTTTCTCATATTGGCATCAATTGGTGCCACACCAAGACTTCCCCTAAATTACTCATTTCTAATTTTATCCTTCGTTGTCACTCCACTCATCCATCTAAGCATTCTCATTTCCGCCACATGCATTCGTTGTTCCTCTTTCTTTTTCACTGCCCAACATTTTGTTCCGTACATCATAGCCGGTCTTATGGCTGTTTTATAGAATTTTTCCTTCAGCTTCATTTGAATTTTTCTGTCACACAACACACCACTCGCTTCTTTCGACTTCATCCATCCAGCCCTAATTATACTGCGTGCATCTTCATCTATTTCTCCATTACTCTGTAATACCGATCTTAGGTACTTAAAACTATTAATTTTCACAATCATTTCACCATCCAAAGAAACCGTTTTATTTGTAGTAACTCCATCTTTAAATGAACATTCCAAATACTCTGTCCTACTAAGTTTTGAACCTTTTTCCTCCAGAGCTTGTCTCCACTGTTCCAGTTTTTGTTCTAAGTCTCGTTCACTATTTCCTATTAACACTACATCATCAGCATACATTACCATGGAATTCTACCCTGTAGTTTCGCTGTTATCTGGTCCAAAACTAATAAGAATAAATAAGGACTAAGCACCGAGCCTTGGTGCAATCCTACTTTCACCTGAAATTTATCAGTCTCTCCCACACCAATCTTTGCATATTCGCCAGGGACTCCTTTCTTATTGAGTGCCCACCACAGAATATCTCGAGGAACTCTATTATATGCTTTCTCAAGATCAATGAATACCATATGAGCGTTGGTCTCTTTATTCCTGTATTTTTCCATCAGTTGCGTTACAATGAAAATTGCATCTGTTGTTGATCTGCCCTGCATAAAGCCAAACTGATTATCGGTTATTTCGGTTTCTTCACGTATCCGTCTATCAATTACTCTCTCCCATATTTTCATGGTGTGGCTAAGTATTTTTATAGCCCTGTTGTTTGTACATTGTTGTATGTCTCCCTTGTTTTTGTAGACAGGTAATAATTAATATACTGCTTCTCCATTCGTCTGACATTTGTCCAACTTCTATAATTCTATTAAATAGACCTGCTAGCCAACTTATTCCTGTCTCTCCCAATGCTTTCCATACTTTCCCAAGAATATCATCTGGTCCGACTGCTTTTCCTTTATTTATTTTTTGAAGCACTTAAGCCACTTCCTCGTTTGTTATTCTGGTAACCATTGCTGTTACTGTCTCCGTTAATTCCACAGGCTGTCTGTCAAATTCTTCATTTAATAAACTGTCAAAATACTTTCTCCATCTCTTTTTAACATCCTTTTCGTGAATTAGTATTTTATTATTTTCATCTCGGATACATTTAATCCGATTAAAATATCTTGCTTTCTTTGCTTCGCCTTCCCTGGTATCAAGTTGATCGTATACTTTTGAATACGCTTCTTCTTTAGCTTTTGCTACTGCTACTTTCGCTTCCTTTTTGGCGACCATATTATAGTTTTGAAGATCTATGTCCGATCTGGTTTCTTGCTACTTTTTGCGTTCTTGCGTTGAACCACGTATCTACGTAGATGTTTCAAACAAGAAATCCTTTGCTTTTCTGGTCATCGTTTTCCTTCTACCTTTCCCTGTAAAATTAGTTGCAGCAGTCCATATCTCTCGCTGTTGCTCATGATGTGACCGAGGTAGGTAGGTATTCGATTTTGGCTGCTTTTATTATGTATTTTCTTTTTGTATTCTTAACAAAAGACTCTGACTAACAACGTAGTCCGTATAAGATATCTTCAGGATTCGACAATAAAGCCACATTTTGAAAGCCTCAACCTACTTCGGTCAATCATATCATATTATCAAATCTTTTAGAATGTTGTCCCTCCATTTGAGTCGTTCTTAGACATCTGAACCAAGCAATACAACTAGTCACTATAATAAAAACAACCAAGCTAGAATACTTTTGTCACAATATGGGGTACCCCGACAAATATAAACTTTTTCAATTCATTATACAGGGAAAGATGTAGACGTGGTACTGTTAGAAGAACATCATGGCTTAAAAACTAAAGGATAATGGTACGGAAAATCGACTCCATCATTATTTACGGCTGCTGTCAATAAAGTCATGATAGCGAATACGGTAGCCAACCTGATATCCAACAATAAATAAGGGTCATGGAACTAAAATAAGAAGAAGAGAAACGATTAAGCAGCAGTGGCTCATTGTTAAGAAGACTTAGCTTAGTCAGAAATCCTATTACACGAAATAAGTACTATTGGTATACTAATAAGTAATAATACTAGGGTCCAGACAGTGATGCCACAGCTACCGAATTTTCGGTAGATATACCGAATACCTGCCAAATCTGCCGATCTACCTAATTCTCCTTTTTTTCTACCGAAAAATCAAAATTCTTAATTTTCAAATTCATCTGCCGATTTTTTTTCTACCGAAAAATCAAAATTATTAGAATTTTTTTTTTTTTAGCGGATAGAATTCACGACTATTAATCTCACTGGATCTTTATTGTATCGCAAATTTGAAACGTGACTTTTCATGAGATAAAGTTTATACCCAGTGTAATGTAGGTATTTGCATTTTAAAATATCATTTTTGTTATTCTTTGAATTGAGAAAAATATTTCCGTTGTTTATGGTTCCACCGGTACCCAAACAAATGTGCCTGCAGATTATTTTTCAGAGAATGGTGTTTTATTAGAATTTATGGCTTCTTTCAATTCTTTGGAAGCGGTTATCGTGTAATTTAGTGTTGGCTGATGGCTTAAAGTTTAAAGTTAACAGAAAAAAAAATAATAAATAATATAGACAAAATACAATAGGGGGTCCATGGACCAGTTGACCACCCCCTGTATCCGCGCCTGCTTGTGTCAGGTGTTGATATTGAAAGATCTGGATTACTTTAAATTTAGATCATACTGGAAGGTAAAGTACAGGGTAAAAGTTCAGTAGAAAGACGCCAGAACTCGTGGCTGAAAAACCTAAGTAGATGGTTTGACCGTTCATCTGCAGAAATTTTTGGTGCAACAGTTTCCTAACCTACATTTTCCATTTGGATCGTCAACCTTCGAAAGGATACTGCGGAATATTACACGAAAATCTCTGTTTAAGCATATAAATACTTTCTGTAAACAAAGAGGTCATTCTTTCTTTTGAACTGAATGTATTAGTTTATAAAATGTCTATTTAAATAAGGTAATGGGTATATAATCCTTAAAAGTGCAAAAAAAAGTCAATAAAATAAATAATAAATGTATTAGCCCAGAAAGCTGTAAACTAGTTTAAGTGCTTGATATAGCTTTATCGCAATGTATCTATAATCTATAAGGTTGCTTTGATAATTTGATAGAGTAGTCTTTGGATTTTGCCTTCGTACATTAATAGTGGCCACTCCATTATTCCATGAGGCTGAATTATAATGCAATAATTGATTATCGTCAGTTCTCTTGGCACTGTAATCCATTTGCTAGACTGGTGCGTGAAAACACTTGTTTTTCGTGTGATTATTAAGGCATATGTTTAGATAACATTATGTTAGCTAATACATACTTACTGGAGTTGATCCATTTAATTGGTTTTCCGAAAAAAAAAACATTTTGAAAACGTCTTCCAGTATGTAGGTCGAAACATCAAATAAATTAGATGCAATTATACAATATTTTTGAACAATTTTATATATTATTTCAATGTGCTATTTAGTGTTCACTCGTTTAATCCCTCTACATTACATTTTTGTTTGATTTTGTCACCCCTTATTCGTCTTACCATGTTTCCTTTGATTCTTTTGGGTATTCATATTTTTGCTATTTCAAATATTCTTTATTTTGGCTGTGTCGAGTTTTGTTTCTGATACGTTCTTATTTGGTCTTATACTGACTGTATTCTTTCTTTATTTACTGGCTTTACAACTCTGGGTCGGGGTTGCCATATGAAATTTCTGAATCTCCCTAGACGGAAGGTTCAATTTCCCCTAGAAATCCCTAACTCAGTTCACAAGCACAGAACATATAATTGTTTACTATTCCGTGTATGTTAGAACAAAAAAAGAAGAAATTGTCATTGTCATTTGTCAGCTGTCAATGTTAATTTATTTAACAAGACGGATTCGCAAGCACAGCACATATAATTGTTTATTATTCCGTGTATGGTAAAACAAAAAAAAAAGAAATTGTCATTGTCAGCTGTCAATGTCAATTTGTAACACTTAAACGCCAACAAAGTTGTCACAGTTTTACCGAACATTCAAAAGGAAGAACTGTATTGTTAAATTTGAATTCTACATGTTTAATCACTGCATACTAGGTGGCGCTAGCAATTAATATAAAAATTATGTCACACTTTAAAAATCCCTACATTTCAAAGATAAATCGAGAAAAATTCCTTTCTTCACTGAAGCTCCAAAAATCCCTAGATTCGGGGAAAATCCCTAAAATGAATTATGTTGTATTGCTGTGTTGGTTAAAATTATAAACTAAAAAGTTTGTCACTCAACTTTTTTAAGTAAACATGAAACTAACGAAATCTGACAACAATATGTTTAAAAATTATCAACTCCTCTTTTAATTTGTTCAAAAATTTTTGACAAATCTCATTGTTATCGAAATACTGTCAAGGATAACACAGTAAAATTTTCAAAAGGAAATATTTACAGAAACCAAAGATACAGTGAGGTAAAGTTGAAAAATCATCAACATTGATTTTTTTGAATTTTTGCATAAAATTTGATTTTTGGACATGTTCCACCAATTCTAGATAAAAATAAACTTCATATTCGGATTCAGCGACCTCGAAAACATAAAGAATGATCAAAATTGGTCATTCACCTTAAAGTTGATTTTCGTAGTCGGTATAACGTAATTTTAGGGGTGCTGTCGCTCGCCTATTCGCTGTGTGCAAGTACTTGGAGGGGATACGAGAAACGATCGTGCGACTGTCGCGATACGAGAAATTTTGCAACTGTCTTAACATATTTCTTAATAATTCATATTTTCAATTGAAATTGTCAAATTGACGTATATTTCCTACCTATTGTAAATTATATGGTGCTCCACAATATTGATATGATATGCAATTATTAAAGTGAATTTACTTTGTATTTTGCTTGCAGTACTGCATTTTAATAATTAATTTTATTTACTACATAAGTACAATGTTTACCTTTTACATAACCTCAGTCTTACTTTTTCTTTTTATTATTTTTTTGGGCTATGACCTTAATAATTATCCAGTAACCAGGACTGATATAATTTAATATTAACTTCTTCGTTAGAGATTGACTATGACTTCTGAAGATTTATCCTGTCCCTATGCCCTATCCTGTGTTATTAGTATTTGAAGGTCTAGTCCTGTCCAGTCTTTGATGTTATACAGCTCAGTTATATAGCTAGCTCATTAGTCGTCTTCCACGACCACGTCTTTCTATTTTGCCTCTCATTTTTAGTTGAGGAAGTTAAATTTCTCGTGTCTGAATATAGGGTGTTTGGTAGGTAGATGGAAATTTTTTAAAGGATAATAGGGGACGTCATTTGCAACATTTTTTGCTAATAATGTATCGCTCAAACTGTTTAAGGTTTACGAAATAAAGTTTTGTCAATATTCGAAAATAAGGCTGCTCGTCTATTTTATTTTTAAAAATAATTATCTAAGCGAGATACTTCCCTGACATACAAAATGCGTTACGTATTACTTGCTCAAATTGCAAAAACCCTTCGTTGTTAATGCAACTCCAAACACAATTCGGATGTCAAAACAGTAAAACGCACCTTTTAGGTCTGGATCCCGCGTATGAAAAAAAAGTTGATTAGTAGCAAGCTGAAAATTTGTTAATAGCTTAAGGGTGTCTAGTCGGACACACTTTGATATATGGTAACACTGGAACAGGGGAAGTTTTAATTGTGGAACAGGTTAAAAATTTGGAACGGTCAGACCACGAAAAAGTCACATGTATTTTGTCCGAGAGAACTTTCAATTGATTTGTTACCCTTTCATTAAACTCTCATGCAAAAATCAGGCTGCTATTTATCACCAAATGGGCATTATAATTAGTGGAACACGTAGAAAATGTCAAATGACAGGAATTATGACAGGTGATAAATAGCAGTCTGATTTTTTGCATGAGAGTTTAATGAAAGGGTAACAAATCAATTAGAAGTTCTGTCGGACAAAATACATGTGACGTTTTCGTGGTCTGACCGTTCCAAATTTTTAACCTGTTCCACAATTAAAACTTCCCCTGTTCTAGTGTTCCCATATATCAAAGTTTGTCCGACTAGACACCCTTAAGCTATTAACAAATTTTCAGGTTGCTATTAATCAACTTTTTTTTCATACGCTGGATCTAGACCTATTTCATACGCATACAATAACCATGTTTATAAACCAAAATAAACCACTTCATAGCAGGTAGATTGTTTGTTAGCATAGCAGGTATATTGTTTTTTGTTTGTTATGCGTTAGGAGAATGGCGATAGCTGATGGAAATTGTATGCGAAGAGTCAATGTTGTAGGTTTACATTTTTATTCCATTCGTAAAACAGGGAGGTAGTACGCCTAGATAATTTTTAAACGTGAAATAGACGGTTGTCGAATATTGACAAATTTAACTTTATTTCAGAAACCTAACAGTTTGAGCGATACATTATTAGCAAAAAATGTTGATTAAAATGCCCTATTATCCCTTAAAAAATTTCCATCGATCTACCAAACACCCTGTATGTCCAAGATAGGAGATTTCGACCGTGCAAGTGACCTTGAGGGTTTCATGGCACTTGCCTTGAATTCTCATTATAGACCACATGCATCTAGTTAGAGTTTATCATCTTGAATAGACGTTTTAGGCAACAACGTCCATAAACTTTTATAAGGGTAAAAAGTTAATACATATACAGATAAATAATTTAATGAAAAAAGACATTATAAAATAAAACTCGTATTTGCCTGGAAGATAAATTAAATTACTTCAGCTTATTGACTAACTTCGCAATTATCCACGAGCCATAATGGTTTTTTACGAAATAATACCAGTATAAAGCTGTCATTTCAATCAAAAAGCCATCCATTTAGTGACGTCCTCGAGATATAATTTGACTAATGGTCGTCGTATATAAATATAAAAAAAAGAAAAGTGCTCCCCTTTGCCCCGCAATGTTTATTAAACTATAGATTGTAGAATGTAGAACCAATCTAGAGTCAATTTAAAAGTACATCATCATACGGGAGTAAGTGCAGGTCTACAACGGCCGATGATTGATATGACAAGAGGTGCATGGTTCAACGGCCAATCTCAAGGTGACTTTCATATTTCAATAGTGTGCCCAGGGCCGGCATTTTCTTATTAAAAAATGGAGAGCAATTTTAAAACTAAAAAAGACAGTTTTAATAGTTAGTTTACTTAATATGGGATAAAATGAGGCTAAATCGCTATAATTTACCAGTATGATCAGAGAGCTGTTTTGATCAGACCATATCTTATCCGTTGAAGTCACTCAAAATGGACAGAGAAGACGTAACATCAAAGCTTTCTTACTTTGACAAGACAGAGGTTGTAGCTCTTGAAGTTGCATTTCTTTTTAAGTTGCAGTCTTTTCATTTTAGCATTCTTCATTTATTGTGGTGCCGAGTGCGTTAGTTAGAGTGCGTCAATCTTTCTACTGGAGATTGGTTGACGTAGAGTTGACCCTCTAGTATCGTTTTCTTGCTAATTATCATGAGCTTTGTCTTCTTGACTTTTATATTAAGTCCATGTTGTAAACTGTAATACATGATAGTATTCATAAGGACTTGTAGGTCTTCAATGTTGTAAGCAAATACTTTAGTGTCATCTGTATATATGATGTTGTTTAAACAGTACTCGTTTAGTAGAATGCCTTTTTCAATTTCGTGCAAAGCTTCGCAAAATATTCTTTCAGAGTAGAGATAAACTTGCCTTACCTCAGTGCACTCATAATTTTTACGTATTCGGTGTGTTCGCCTTCAATTCTTAGATTTGCGGTATAATTCCAGTAAAAGTTTCTAATTATTTTTGAGTTACATTTAGATACAGCTATCCTCCCTTCACGATACTCGTAAGTGTCCTAAAAGTTTGACTTTTCTTACATTATTCGGAGTATAATATGGACTATTCTTCTTATGTGGTGATCCAATAACAAATTTATCAATCAATATTATCATAATCGTTTCGTGGAAAATTATTTCCTGGACTGCATGATCATACGCAATTTATTAAGTACACATATTATTATGATGAAATTATTAGATGATGACATATAAATTAGTAGACAAAAGAACCAATATGCCTATATACAAAACATTGATTAAACCCGCACAGTACCCTAGGGTTGTGAAACCTGGGTAATAATAATAATATCGTATGGCATTTTTGCCGGAGAGATCCTTTCGGACAGTTCCGGCGCCATTTACATCTTTAACCCTGTTTTAAGTAACTAGTGCCGATGTACGGCTTTACGGGAGGACCGACGGCTTTACGTGCTCTCCGACGCACGGTGAGACGGCTCGTGTCATTATTGGAAATGAAAATGGTTTGTCATTGGCAGGGCTCGAACACACGTGCACTGGCGTATGAGGCCAGCGATTATGCCGTTACTCCATGGCCGCTCACGCCTACCGGGTAATGCTGACCTGGGTAATGATGAAGAAAGATAAAGCCCAAGTCAGGACATTCAATAGAAACATACTGAGAAAAGTATATGGCCCGGTGCAACAGGAAGATGGCACATGGAGAATCAGGAGAAACGACGAGGTTAGTGAATTAATTGAAGGGTATGATACTGTAAGATTTGTGAAAAGTCAAAAACTGTCATGACTGGGACATATCCAGAGACAAGAAGATGGAACAACAGCAAAGAAAATATTACAATGGAAGTCGGTAGGAAGACTAGAAAAGGAAGGCTCCGAACGAGATGGTTAGATGACATGGAAGACGACCAGTGCCGGTTTAACCTAACTACGGGCCCTGGGCACTACAGATTTAGGGGCCCCCTTCATTGCTATTCGTTGTCAATTTTTTTAACAAAAAAACACATGCATTAACCTGCATTAACTATAAACGTTTATTACCCATACATTTTACGTAAAACCCATACATTTTTAAAAATTTAAAAAAAGGTTTTTAAAACAAACGAGAAGAATATCAAACGTAAAAAATATTCCAAAAAATATATTTAAAAATATAAAAAAAATCAGAAAGTTCTACAGAACAACACATGACAAACAAAAAAACTTATTCTAAAAAATATATAAGACAAATATTAGCTAACTTTTTTTCTTGACTAGGCATTAGCAAACTGCCATATTAATACTATCAAAATTCAGTTGCTCCACTTCTTCATTTTTTATAATACAATAGTGATAATGCGTCTAGCTTTTCTTGGCCCTTTGACCTTCAATATATGTATCTTTATTCTTTTTAAAGCCCAAAAAGACCGCTCGCCTGACGCATTAGAAATTGGTATCGTCAAATAAACTTGAAGTAAAGGTAATTCTTCTTTATTTATCGTAAAGAAACATCTAACAGCTGATGTAGCATCTTTGTAGCATTATAGTCTCTTTAAAAGATCTTGAGAAATATTGTGGCATATAACATTAAATAGGTACATCAATTCTGAATATCTCTTGTCCCTTTAAAATTGTTTCACTTTCAACTGCTTCATCGAAAAATGTTTTTTCTTTGTTTTTTGAAGGCCAATTCTATAGAATGTGTTTGAGATTATTGCCTTCACAAAAAAATATTTTTGGCTTCTAGTTCAATTTCGCTTAGTTTATTTCTTACGTCTCCAACAAATCTCAAATGTCATTAATTCTACTCCAATTGACACATTCAAGTCCACAGTTTCTAACGTTTTGCTTGTTGCATTCACTCGTTTTAAAATCCTTGCCCAAATCAGTGTCAATAGAGTATCTAAGTTAACCTGTCTCAAATATATCCATTTTATTATGGAGGGCCTTGGCTTCACTTCTAACTGCTGATTTTTTGTCTCTATTATTGATTAACTGGAAAAATATGTTTGATGGATCCGTAGTTTTTAAGTAAAGCATTTACAGCGTCAAAAGTTTCTACATGTTTTGTTTTCATCGCTTCCAAGAATTCATTGCAAGTTTGGTCAGACAGATAGCTAACTGAACCTTTTTCTTTACTCGCATTCCGCTGTAAATGCTGAGCTAAGAAGTTGTCAAAAGCAAAGTATACAAGACAACTTAAGTAATTTCCCTTATGACGACTCGTTAAATTCTCATGGGATCAATGAAAAGCTAGTCCTTGAGAAGCAAGTAATTTAATTGTGACAACAACTCTTCTTAGGACCTTTACTCAATAGTCTGTAGCGTCTATAACTCTAATTTAACTGATGATCCATCTAACTCCAACTGATGATCTTGTTATTAATGTAACCATAGAGTTCAGATAAAATTTACTTTCTTCGTGAGATTTGAGTAAACTATTCAAATATTTCCAGTGGGTAAAATATATCTAAAATCAGTTAAACTATTTTTTTCAATTGAAAATAATTTGCACAGGTTACAATAAACAGCTTTAACACTTCTCTTTGCCTCCATTGGGTTTTACTCTATAAGAGTTGCTTTCATTTAATCTTCTATAATAAGCTTTGTCTCCAGTTTCATACATTTTTTTACAATTTTCTAAGGAATCGCTCTTTGGTTTAAAAGTTGTCACAGGTCTTATTTATTAGTCTTAAAATCAGACCATATCGAAATCGCAGGTATTTAGTAGTCTTTTTCTCTATTTAAAAATTGGTTCTCGATTATTTAGCGGACTTTAATTTGTTATTGATAAAAGGAAGGGTTGCTACGGGCCCCTGGGCGCCCAATGGATAAAACGGCACTGAAGACGACCTAAAAACCATGAATATGAAACAATGGAGGAAAAGAGCACTAGAGAGATCTGAATGGAGGGACATAGCTAGACAAGCAAAGACCCATCCAGGGTTATAATGCCAAAAGAAGAAGACGACAAAAAATCATTATGATGGAAAGTGATTTAGAATTTGCAAGTAATGTATTGCTAACAAAAATAGCATAAGTTTGATGTAAATAACATAAATAGTAATAAAAATAGCAAATAAAATCGGTCGTACAATGAACATCAGCAGAATGCAACTGCTTTAAAGAAAGGGTCATCGGTCACAAAAGTGGAAAAGAAAACAAGGAATTTGGTTACTTTATCCTTTACGTAATGAAAACTTTTCCTTTATGAATTCATACAAATCATGAGTTTAATCTAAAATACATCAACAAAATGTATTTTAGATCAAAATATCAACAAAAAAGCTTACAAGAATATGTAGCTGACAAATTGATATAATGTATAAAAAGCTCTAGCTAATATTAATAAATAATATCGCTGTTGTAGGTAGATAAATTTATGTATCTGGGCTCTTTAATAACTACCATGGGGGTTAAAAAGTAAAGCGTCGTTCAGGAACTGCAAAGAGTTCTATGGCAAAATTAAGAATATTTGGAAAAGCCATGAAATAAATATCGACACAAAAACAAAACTTTGAATCTGTACTGAAATAACTAAACATAAAGAAAAGGTTAAGAATTTAAAAATAAGCAAAAATATTAGGCTATTTTGGATACGTGTTTCAAGGAAATTATCAGTAGTAATTGCACAAGAGCTCTAAAATTCTATATTAATTTTAGAGATCGAGTGCAATTTGTTGCGATTATTTCATTAATAAAACTGTTCAAAACCAAAATTTTATTGTAATTTATTTATGTAAGTACAAATTAGTACAATTAAACAAACAGTTGTTATAAATATTAATTTGACAGTTGAAAGTCATTACTTTTATAATTTTTAAAACATTAATTGTCATTAATGTCACTGAATGTATTTTTTCGTAGCAACGAAGGGCATCTGACGTAATATACATGACGACGGGAAATTATCAAAAATTATCGATTTAATTTAGATTTCTGTAGCTTTCTATTGGTCAGAATCTTCTATGAATGAAATAATCAGTAGTAATTGCACAAGAGCTCTAAAATTATTGAATTTTTCCCGAGTGACACTTTGACAGCTTTCATTTCACGAGCCAAAGGCGAGTGAAATTATGTCAAAGTGTCACGAGGGCAAAAATTCCATGTTAATTTTAGAGATCGAGTGCAATTTGTTGCGATTATTTCATGAATGTGTGTGTGTGTGTTTTGTGTTTTATTGGTACTGGTTTTCACAATCAACTAGCCTATCAATTTCACAATTGTTTTTTAGACTATAACTTATCACTAACTCAGGGGAGTAATGTGTAGTGTGTGTGTCGAGTAAGCGTCTTGTTACTTTGCAAAGTCGACGTCGTTGTCTTTGCAAAGAGACGCTAATTGTATCCGAACGTCTGCGGTCCCTCCGGTGAATACCGATCCCACAAGGAATCTGTTAAAAACCAAAATTTTATTGTAATTTATTTATGTAAGTTCAAATTAGTACAATTAAACACACAGTTGTTATAAATATTTTACGGTTGAAAGTCATCACTTTTATAATTTTTAAAACATTAATTGTCATTAATGTCACTGAATGTATTTTTTCATAGCAACGAAGGGTATATGACGTAATATACTTGACGACGGGAAATTATCAAAAATTATCAATTTAATTTAGATTTCTGTAGCTTTCTATTGGTCAGAATCTCCTATGAATGAAATAATCTTAAAAATTTACTATCAAGGGAAAGGTAAAAGAGGCAAAAGAAATCGATACACGAACCGTATTGTTGCTATCTATTATATGTAAAAACTTGGAGCATTAGAAAAACCAGCTTAAGTTTCATGATATCATGATACCTGCATCAGGTTAGAGACCAAGAAGAAGTTTGGTTAAGACTCCTAATTTTAGTTTTTCCTTGTATAGGTACATCTAATTTTCTTCATGAATTTTCACCGTATATACCTATTTTTTATTCTCTTCAATATCCTTTTTCAACTATTGCAACTATCTACTAATAAAGACAGCAAAAGAAAAATATTTTATAAACAAGCGAAGTTTATTAAAAACCTATAAATTTTGGTTACTAGTAAATCACAAAGGGATTTATCCTCCAGTAAGATTCCTTACAAAGTTACAGATTAATAAAAAATAAAAAAAAGTGAACGCCGACCCTGATGCATTGATGCCAAGTCTGGTCCCGAACACGACTTGGACTTGAAGTTATGTTTCACTTCCAGAAGGTGCTTTATTATTATTTCTTGTGGAAAATGTATTTTATAAATGGTGTATCGTAAATAAAGCAGAGTTAATACCAAGTTCGAGTTACAACTGAAGAAATATCGTAGTTTTGGTTTGAGAATTCTGCAAAGGAACTAGTTTTGTACGTAAAATATCGGCTGACATCTTCAATGCCTACTGGATGTTCAAAAGCTTTGTGCCTTATAAAGTGATTTTAAATTGACTCATTTAAAAAATTGTTTTTTTTCGAAACGCGCTGACACTTTTATGTAATTTTTAAAATAGTTTCTATGGTTTTTAAAAGCGTTAAGAGTAATTGGTTTCTTAGCTATCTCGTATCTCTTCTTGTCTTGTTTCTTCTTTCAAAGATTTCTCAAAATTGATTTAACCTTATCTGGCGTCTCTAAACTATATGCCTGTTTCATTGATTTTGAGAAGGCTTTTGACAAAGTGCAGCATAATCGTCTTAAAGAAATGTTGTTAAATAAAAACATAGACAGTAGAGACATTATTAGAATTATAAATATGTAACCTCTATTGGAATCAGACAGCAAAAGTGAAAGTTGAAAATGAACTGACTGAGGATATCCAGATTCGTCGTGGGGTGCGCCAAGGGTGTATTTTATCACCATTGTTATTTAATTTATATAGTGAAGCCATCTCAGAATTAGCGTTGGCCGAAGTCAATGAGGGCCTAATAATAAACGGTGAGCCACTTAATAATATAAGATATGCTGACGATACCGTACTTTTAGCGGGAACACTAGAAGAATTGCAACACCTTGCTCAACAACTAAATATACATTGCAACGCACATATACAAAAGCACAAAACATCAGAGTTAGATAGGGCTTACAATACCGAGCCAAAATGTCAATACCGGTATTTGGTATTTAAAATTTCAAATACCGGGATCCCGATATTAAAACCGGTATTATGAATAAAAAATATACATAATATAAATAATATTTATGAAACCTATTAAATTTTGTTTTGAAATGAGTAAATGTTGTTTATAAGGTTACATAGAGAATAGGAATAGATAGATACAAAAAAATGTGCAAATAGAAAAACTATATATTTGATTCTAGGATGAATTTAGCATATAATAGGATAGTACTTTTACTAATAAAATTTGCTATTTGTAAATTAATTTAACTTTAAAATATATTAATTACAAAGATTAACTTACTGTGACATACAGTATGTGTATATTTAATATAGATTACTATTTAGACCGCTATATATTTTCAATTATTATAAATACTTCAGAAAATAAATGAGCCTAATTTATACACCACAATACACAAAAAATAAATGAAAAGTAGATCTGAAAATGTTAAAAACAATTCTGATTAATAAATCTTACAGCTTATTTATAAATAAAGTAGTCTAATTTTAAATATTTAAGAATTTTTATATAACTCATTTGTTGACGAGATTTAATAATTTGGTTGTAAAACTGATATATCCCTTCGCCTTAAATTAACGACATTAACGCTTTTAGAAAGCGCTATACTTGACTTGTATGTGTAATAAACGTGTTTAATAAATATTTTTTACAATGATATTGTTTGTTAATCTTCAAAAATAATTTTATTTTTAATAAATATTTTAGAAGAAAGTTTATTGTGCATCAATTCACTTTTTATAAATTAAGCTAATACCGAAATACCGGTATTTTTATTTTAAATACCGGTATCGAATGCTGGACAAAAATCGTCCGGGATTCCGGTAATCGGGATCCCGGAATCCCGGTATTGTAAGCCCTAGAGTTAGACTAGTACTGGATAATACAGAAATTGGGCAAATATTTTCGTACAAATACCTTGGAGGATGGATCACAGAAAATACTGATCAGACAAAAGAAATAAGATGCCGCATTGAAATTGCACGATCCATTTTTAACAGAATGAGGAAACTTTTCTGTAATCGCAATATCAATATAACGCTCCGGATAAGAATGCTTCGTTGTTATATTTTCTCCACCCTTTTGTATGGGGTTGAGGCATGGACTCTAAAACAATCCCAC